>NC_083581.1:287500-497500 GCF_027579695.1 Neoarius graeffei
CGCCAATAAAGCGTACGAGAAGGAGAAATGATAAAGGACTTATAAGCAAACGTGGGAGCAGGGTCGGCCTCGGCTGCGATACGATTTTTATGGAATAATTAATTTTTTTCAAGTTGATTCCTAGTCAATATGAAGCTCCGAATGCTTTCTCTCTCATAAATGGTTAAATACAGAAAGCATGTTGGACATATTTTGGGTGCTGTAGTCATGATAGTAAGTATGTTTGCTTTCAATACTCATACGCCAAGTTGCCAAGTTTTCCAATATATTATTATTTGTTGATATTATATTATGGTGCTCTGTGTTGTTCTCATTTATGTATTTAACAACAGTATCAAAATACTCGGGTCTTGAAATAAATGCACATTAGTCGTGAACAATGGTAACGACTCTCTTTTGCGTTATTTTTGACAGAAGTAAAATTCATACATGAACAAATTTTGGCGAGTTGATTTTCTGTTTGGCGAGTTACTTTGGAAGGGAACTAGTCCGGCTGGCTGGTGAAAAAATATATGAATTTCTAGGCCTACATTATATTACATGGCATTTCGCAGACGCTCTTATCCAGAGCGACATACAATGAGTGTAAAAGGTACACAAAGTGCTGAACTTCTAGACAAGAAAGTTCTAGTGCCAATTGAACAAGTGCAAGAATAACAGTGTAATATTCTGTTGAAGTATCAACACTCAGCAAACAGCCAAGGAAACAAACTAACCATACAAAGTACAACTAAATAGAGCACTCAAACAGCTAACCCCAGGCTAGACAGCACACAGCCTGGGTTGGTCTAGACTGAAACGCAGTTACACAGTGGGCAGGAAAGAAAGGTAGAGGTGCAGGCTGAAGAGGTGGGTCTTCAGTCTGCGTTTGAAGATGGTCAGGGAGTCGGCAGTTCTGACCTCAATGGGAAGGTCATTCCATCAACAGGGAACCAGGACAGACAGCAGTCTTGAGCGGGCGGGGCAGGAACAGAGAGGAGGAGGGGCCAGGCGGCCAGTAGTAGCAGAGCGAAAGGATCTGGCTGGTGTGTAGGGGTGGATCAGACTCTGGAGGTATGCTGGACCTAACCCCTTGAGAGCCTGATAAGCTAGCACCAACATCTTAAATTTGATGCGAGCTGCAACAGGTAGCCAGTGCAGGTCGGCAAGCAAAGGGGTGACATGGGAAGAACGAGGGAGGTTGTAGACCAGGCGAGCTGCAGCATTCTGGATGAGCTGCAGGGGTCTGATGGCAGAAGCTGGAAGGCCAGCAAGGAGAAAGTTGCAGTTGTCCAAGCGGGAGAAGATCAGCACTTGGACCAGGAGCTGAGTAAAGTAGGTGGTGAGAAAAGGGCGGCTCCTTCAGATGTTGTAGAGGAGGAATCTACATGTCCGGGTCACTGCAGTGATGTTCGCTGAGGAGGAGAGTTTGTCGTCAAACACGACCCTTAGGTTCTTCGCACTGGGTGAAGGAGACCTAGAGATGTCCCCCAGGGAGATGATGTCCAGGGGTGGAGTAATAACCTCTGGCTCTGCCTCTCATATGCTCTTTCTCTCACACATGCTCTCTCTGTCTTACTGAGTCACCTGTCTCTCTCTTGTTCTCCCTCGCTCATGCTCTCTTTCTCTTTGCAGGTGAAGACTCATTTAGAAAACCCTACTAAGTATCACCTCCAGCAGGCTCAGAGACAGCAGGTGAAAGCATACCTGTCAACCACACTCGGCCCATTTCCCAGCATGCCCTGTGCCACTCAGGCCTCTGACCCCGGGGCAATTCCAGCTGGTCAGGTGAACAGCGCCCCCAACAGCCCCATGGCTTTACTCACCCTCAACTCCACCTGTGAGAGAGAGGTACACAAACTCAGCAGTGTGTCACTGAGCTTCCTTACTTCACACGCTCTGTTACCTAATCAGCTGGAGTGAAGTGTATTAAATAAATGAATAAATAAAGTGCTAAATATTCCATTACAGAGTGCAATTCCTCATCCAGCTGTTGCAACATGTTGTACATACAAGTGAGTTAGTGAGCAGATATGACACTGCACCGAGTGTAAAGGAAACTTCAGCTCCATTCCTCAGTACTGAGCTCCAGGTCACATACTGATACACAAACTGTGATGCACACTAGGCTTCATTTATCAATCCTTTATAAAGTTTTATCCATTTATCAATCCTATAGCAAAGTTGTGTGTAAATCTTTGTGTAAACCAAACCAGAAATTTCCACCAGATTTACAAAAGTTTCAGAAACACTAATTTTCTTCATACTTGTGTGTATGTTGATAAATGCCAATCACCCATAAATTACCAAATCACGTGCATGGCCCAGTTAATTTCCAGGTAGTGACGACCATCAAACTCCATAAATTTGAAGTGCACAGGCAGTTGGGACCATGAAAGACGTGATGAGGGTAAAGCCTGAAAAACAGAAATGGAGGTTTTTATGTAATATTAATAAAGACAAGAAAGTGCTAAATCCTATGAAGCCCCTAAAGGGACGTGGGTAAAAAAATTTTTTTTGAAAGTTTCTCATGTGCATGAGAGTATCAGCAGTGCACAAGAACCTTCCTGAGAAAAGCCTGAACTCCATAAATATGATGAAGCGTTTCTGACAGGAGAGCGGCCATACAGAGGGATATATGCGAGAACACAAAATGTACCAGAAGATATCATAAATCAACTAACAGACGACGTGTGCACCAGATACTCATGTGCACAAGAAGCTTCCACAAACATTTTTTTTCCATATGTCTTTTTAGGGGTTTTGTAAAATTCTCCTTCAGTTGAGGTGTTTGTTTATGGCTTACAGCTCTGCACAGACAGACTGGGATTTATAAGGCACTGGAGCGCAACAAAAAGTGTTGGAAGAACCTGGACCCTCCTTGTTGGTTAACTGAATGGAAGATGGTTAATTGAAATGCTTTTAATCATACAAATGGAACAGCTACATGCTAATGAGCTTAAACCACAAAAACTATTTTAAAGTGTGTGCTGACCCTCATTAAATGCAGTAGAAGAAATTCCCACCACTGTCATTGCACATACATTACTTGAAGTCTATAAACATAAGACACAAGGCCTTTTTTTCCTTTTAACTCTGCTGTTCTTTTTTGTTGTTGCAATGTCACATCTATTAAATCTATGAAAAGCTGAAAATAAAATTTAATTAAAAAAAAAGAGTAAAATAACAGTGTGCTGGATTAGGGTTTGTCAAGTCAGTTTATTTGTATCGCACTTTTAACAACATATTGTCGCAAAGCAGCTTTACAGAAAATTAAAGACTTTAAACGTATGAGCTAATTTTATCACTAATAAATTTATCCCTAATTATCAAGGCTGCGGTGACAATGGTAAGGGAAAACTCCCCAAGATGACACGAGGAAGGAACCTTGAGAGGAACCTTGAGAGGGTTAGGGTTAGCTGCTGTTCTGTGTGCTGCTGAATAATGAGTGTGGAATCAATTTTGTTAATTGAATCAGTGATTAATGTGAACATTATAACTGACTCTGTTCATATAGTAATATGCTGGTGATATATGCGACTCCTATTAGATTTATTTCACCACTTGCCATCTTCTCATTCAGATATCATCATAATCAATCTATTTTAAATTTTTAAATTGGCTTCTGCTTTTATGTTACATAAAAATAAATTTTAACGGTGGAAACAGCTTCACAGAAATATATAAAATTCCAGATATAAAATTTTAATTTAAATTAATGAGCAAGCTTGAGCTGAGGAAATAACTCCCTCAGACAACATGAGGAAGAAACGTCGAGAGGAACCAGACTCAAAAGGGAACCCATCCTCATCTGAGTGATAACAGACAGCGTGATCATAAATAACTCGCTTCTATAACTGTGTCCTATAGAGTCACAAAGTACAACTGTGCCACCAGGAAATTCATTATAGTTTAACAGGAAGTCTGTTTTGTTGAAGTTATCAACTGTTCATTGACGGAGACTTGAGTGTAAAACTGTCCATGACAACTGCAGTCCTAAAGTTCTCCTGGGGATTGGAGTCTTTACAGTGGTGCTTGAAAGTTTGTGAACCCTTTAGAATTTTCTATATTTCTGCATAAATGTGACCTAAAACATCATCAGATTTTCACACAAGTCCTAAAAGTAGATAAAGAGAACCCAGTTAAACAAATGAGACAAAAATATGATACTTGGTCATTTATTTATGAAGGAAAATGATCCAATATTACATATCTGTGAGTGGCAAAAGTATGTGAGCCTTTGCTTTCAGTATCTGGTGTGACCCCCTTGTGCAGCAATAACTGCAACTAAACGGTTTCCGGTAACTGTTGATCAGTCCTGCACACTGGCTTGGAGGAATTTTAGCCCGTTCCTCCGTACAGAACAGCTTCAACTCTGGGATGTTGGTGGGTTTCCTCACATGAACTGCTTGCTTCAGGTCCTTCCACAACATTTCCATTGGATTAAGGTCAGGACTTTGACTTGGCCATTCCAAAACATTAACTTTATTCTTCTTTAACGATTCTTTGGTAGAACCACTTGTGTGCTTAGGGTCGTTGTCTTGCTGCATGACCCACCTTCTCTTGAGATTCAGTTCATGGACAGATGTCCTGACATTTTCCTTTAGAATTCGCTGGTATAATTCAGAATTCATTGTTCCATCAATGATGGCAAGCCGTCCTGGCCCAGATGCAGCAAAACAGGCCCAAACCATGATACTACCACCACCATGTTTCACAGATGGGATAAGGTTCTGATGCTGGAGTGCAGTGTTTTCCTTTCTCCAAACATAATGCTTCTCATTTAAACCAAAAAGTTCTATTTTGGTCTCATCCGTCCACAAAACATTTTTCCAATAGCCTTCTGGCTTGTCACGTGATCTTTAGCAAACTGCAGACGAGCAGCAATGTTCTTTTTGGAGAGCAGTGGCGTTCTCCTTGCAACCCTGCCATGCACGCCATTGTTGTTCAGTGTTCTCCTGATGGTGGACTCATGAACATTAACATTAGCCAATGTGAGAGAGGCCTTCAGTTGCTTAGAAGTTACCCTGGGGTCCTTTGTGACCTTGCCGACTATTACACGCCTTGCTCTTGGAGTGATCTTTGTTGGTCGACCACTCCTGGGGAGGGTAACAATGGTCTTGAATTCCCTCCATTTGTACACAATCTGTCTGACTGTGGATTGGTGGAGTCCAAACTCTTTCGAGATGGTTTTGTAACCTTTTCCAGCCTGATGAGCATCAACAACGCTTTTTCTGAGGTCCTCAGAAATCTCCTTTGTTTGTGCCATGATACACTTCCACAAACATGTGTTGTGAAGATCAGACTTTGATAGATCCCTGTTCTTTAAATAAAACAGGGTGCCCACTCACACCTGTTTGTCATCCCATTGATTGAAAACACCTGACTCTAATTTCACCTTCAAATTAACTGCTAATCCTAGAGGTTCACATACTTTTGCCACTCACAGATATGTAATATTGGATCATTTTCCTCAATAAATAAATGACCAAGTATAATATTTTAGTCTCATTTGTTTAACTGGGTTCTCTTTATCTACTTTTAGGACTTGTGTGAAAATCTGATGATGTTTTAGGTCATATTTATGCAGAAATGTAGAAAATTCTAAAGGGTTCACAAACTTTCAAGCACCACTGTAAGTGCATCTTTAGGCTGCACATATGGGACCGGAGTGAGGTGATGAGAACTTTAACCAGAAGTAGGGCATCAGGATGAAACAGGCAGGTCTGGAGGGCAGAAGGAGTCACTGATATCTCAGGAGTAGCATGTGCAACGAGAGAGAGAGATTATTCGGTCTCTGATTGCCCAGTAATGGTTAAAGACAATGTACACTTTGTGTGGGCTGCAAGTGTCAAAGACTAACTATGAGAGCATAACTAAAAAGCAGAGCCAGAAGGTAACACAGATATGAGGGAGCCCTGGGACATAAAGCAGCAGCCACTCCACTGTCAGCACACCCGCAGCACCACCAGCAAAAACACTGTTTCCTTCCCGAGTCCACATTTTCTATCCCTGGTTATTTTGGGGTTTAAAAGTGAGTGTGTGTTAAAGGTGGTGCTTTAGCTGCTACTGAAAAATCCCATCTTGGATGTTTCTACTTAGAAAAAATCTGGCAACCTCAGAGACGTGAACTACACACAGGTGATTTTAATATTCTGACACACAGAATATCCACTGAAGCAGCTGAAATAACTCGACTATAAATACAAGGAACTTTCCCCACATGAATGCTGATGTAACTTAAGTCTGAAAGTTACTGACTTTGAATACGGCCGTCTGTTATTAAACACTCAAACGCTGTGAGAAACACCATCACTGTGAGACACTACCACTGTGAATAACAGTGTATTACCTCCGTTATTAACACAAGCACTGTTGACCCTAACATTAACACGAACTTACACTGTGAGTAATAGGGGTGGGCAAAAAAATTGATACGGCGATATATCGTGATACTTTGTCTTCTGATTCAATATCGATACTCAAAATTTGAATATCAATATTTTTTTCAAATAATAAATCATGTTTCAGACGGGTTGTAAATCCGGTACGACTTCTGCACCTCCGCTCCGCGAGGTGTCGCTGTGCCGCTACCTCACTGCAAGGCACTCTTCGTCTTCTCTTTTTTCCCCGGCGGTTGCAGTGAGGGAAAAAAAAACAAGCAAGCATGGCTGTTAACGTAAACCTAGAGACGCCGCCGAACTTTAAGGCAGATGTTTGGAGGCACTTTGGATTCCAAAGGAAAGGAGAAAAAAAAACAGTGAGCTGGACAAAGAGTACGCACTTTGCAAAACCTGTTTCGCTCCAATTAGATATTCAGGTAACACAACAAACTTGCGAACTTACTTAGCACGACACCACCCCGACATATCAGCTCAGCCGGAGCCACCGAAACCCGACCTGAAGCAAACTACACTGGACAGCGCCAAAGTCCTCCCGTCTACTTCAGTGATGCGTGACTTACTGTAACTGTGAACTTAATTTTGTCATTTAAGGCCAAAGGCAAGAAGCTGCACTTTATTTTGCATTTTCAATTTTAGTGTGTGTGAGACACTGCATTTCATTTTGAGTATTTACTCTAAGTTCAGAAGAAACATGATTCACTGAGGTTTCAGTTCAGTTTCAGTGTGTGGACACTGACCCACACTGCACTTTGTTTCAGCATTGTGCTCAGAGAGACTAAGATGCACACTGCACTTTTCAATGTGTTCCAGACAGTGTGTTGTTCCTGCAAATATGTTGTAACTTGCGCTTGTATAGTTACAATAAAATGGCATGGATAATTTGAATTACATTGTTTTGACTCAGTTTGTCCCATGAATTATCACTATCATCTGATGTACATACAACTCGGATTTTAAGATGCATAATGCATTTTACATTTTTCAGTGAGCTATGTAGAATATCGCAATATATCGCAAAATTTTGATATCGCAATATCGTATCGTATCGTGACTCAAGTATCGTGATGCATATCGTATCGTGAGGTCCTTGGCAATACCCACCCCTAGTGAGTAGGGCTGTAACAATATGCGTATCAAAATCGAAATCGCGATACGCAGAGCCACGATCCGTGTCGCAATACAAGAAGGCAGAATCGCGGTACACCCTTTCAAACTTCTCCTCAGCCCAAAAACAGAGGTGCTTCCAAACTTCAATTTATGAATACTTTACTTTTTATTTAAATTACATTTTAAACTTACTTAAATTACTTTTATTTTTTATATCTATTAGTAAGTAGTTTTTTCGCCGACCTGCGACAATCTTCTGCGAGTCACGCAACGTCCACACTCGCCACTGGCAGAGCATTCATTTCCTTTAAGCGGTCGCCATTCAGGTTGCGACGCGGGGAGCGAATCAGTAAACAAGCAGCTCATTGGCTGGCTAGGTGTGCCACAAGCCAATCACAATCACTTGACCGGAAAGGCATGTCTGCTTGGGCGGAAGCCTTCTGCGGCAGTTACATTTTGACACACGAGCAATGTTTCACCATAAAAATTCTGTAATTTCCATCTGTTTTCCGTGATCACAGAAAATCATTGGCCCTATGAGAGTGAGACAGTGAGAGAGCCACCCCCCCAAAAAAAAAATCTTCACGGATTTACACGATTTGGAAAAATAACTTTTTCAGAACCGAAAAAAACAGAGCTTCTGGCTCAACAGTATTATTTTGAGAAATAAAACAATCTTTGGATATACATTTGTTCATTTTTGCATACATATTACTCATTCTCTGCAGTGGTCTGAATTATTTGTTATTAAATAGTTAATGTAAGTAAGTAAATGTTAATAAGTCAAATTTACTACTTTAAAAATACATTTTAAAAAAATCGTGGGTGTATCGAATCGTGGGTCAAAAATCGCGATACGAATCGAATCGTGAGTTGGGTGTATCGTTACAGCCCTACTAGTGAGTAACACTGTTATTAACACTGTAATACTGAGTAGCACTAGCACAGGGTGAGATTGTAACAGTAACACGACTGTTGACACAAACACTAACATCATCACCCACAGTGATTAACAGGAGAACACTGAGTAACATTCTAACACATTCAAATGTGAAAAATAGCCTTTACTCACAGTTTTACAGCATAAATATCAGTGTTACTTCATGGATCAGGATATTAATCAGAGTTAATCTTCACCTCTGTCTGTGTTTACTTCCAGATGGATGATGTAATTGATGACATCATCAGTTTGGAGTCAAGTTACAGCGATGATATGCTGGGGATGCCGCTGGACCCCGCCCTTCATATGGCCAACACGGTACACTGTTAGTTTCACTAACTGCCAAGATTGTATTACCATTAGACCATGTTACAATTTACAGAGCCCTCCACAATTATTGGTACCCCTTGTAAAGTTTAGTTAAAAAGGGTGACACAAAACCCACCTTTTGGTGCAGATGCTTCATCTCACACTGAAAAAAATTAGAAAAATCCAACCTTAAATTCATTTCAATTAATTCAGAGAAAAACAAATCCCTCATCAAGAAATAATTATTTTCAATAAAAACACATACTGTCCAAATAACCCAGGACTGTAACTGTTTGATATGATTTGTGAAATTTCTGTTAGCCAACTTGCTAAAGTTTGATATCTCACTACTGGGGAAAAAAGTTTAATTCTTGCATGCTGATGTTGCAGATTACTGTAAATGCTATCCTAAAAGGTTGTTCAAAACAAACATTCTTAGAAGATCAATACCTGACAGGGTTTACAGATAACTTTTCCGTGAGAGATACGACTGTGCATAGCTGAGCCACTGCCACACTGCTGCCCTCAAGTCCTTTTTTTGGCACCAGCTCCTCATGCACCATGCTGCTAGCTCAGGTTTAATTGTTTTTGAAATATGTCATGCATGAAAGACACCCATTTGGTATAATTTTGGCCAATCAGCACAGCCATCTAGTAGGAAATCATTCTGCTGGTTTGTGAACATAGCATGGATCCACAATTATTACTGGCCACTGAAGTTTTATGTGAAGTTTAGGAGGAGAACATAAAAGGTCACAATCTCTATGACTCACTTGAAAAGTAGATTGTGGACGTCACAATACAAAGTCGTCAGATCGCTCACCCCAATCCGGAGGCTATCCCAGGATTTCTGGGTGTGAGGTGGAAATAGACCCTGGATGGGATGCCAGTTCATCACAGAGCACTATTTACACACCTCATTCATACATTCATTCATCCATATCAAGGGGTAATTTATTAGAGCCAGTCCACCTGCTAGCATGCTTTTGGGACAGAGCTGGAAACCTACATGGATATGATGAGAACATGTGACACTCCACACCAGTGGCGGCTGGTAGTCTTTGAAATAGAGGAAGCACAGTTTTAGGTCTATGTAATAAATTTTTTCATATGATTTGTTACTTGTTAGTCAATTATTTGTCTTTTTTGTGTTAGGGTTAGTGAATTCCTAACCCTAACCCTAGTTATAAGTGAATTCTGCCATATTCTACTCTGTCTCTGCCAAGTAAACTTAAGCATGCACATGAACTTAAGTGTTTCTTGCTTTTATCATGCCTTTTGTATGCCCCATCAATGTTGGCCAAATCTCCAAAACCCAGTTTTGAACAAATAGTACATACTTGGGATGGTTTCATTAAGAGACAAAGCCAACAGTACAGTCTCTTGGTCAAAGCACTCAGAGTTAACCAGTTTACTTTGTCATACCGAGACAGCTGAAATGAGCAATTGTGTCTCTATGACCAATGAATTAAATCAATTTTGGGCATTGATCTGCCCTGTTGTTTAATTTTGAGCCTCTCCTCATAAGGAAGAGCATCGAATGTCTTCTCCAAAATCAGGTCGACAACACTAGCAACGTTTACCATTTCACACAGCTAACAGCCAGCTGGCTGGCTGGCTGGCTAGAATTCCCCTCTATTGTCTGGCTTAAAATAAACAACCAAAAAGAAAGCAAGTAGCAAACTCTACACTTTTATCTACAGCAGTGGTTCTCAAACTTTTTTCACCAAGTACCACCTCAGAAAATACTTGGCTCTCCAAGTACCACCATAATGACCAACATTAAAATACAGTAGCGTAGTAGGTCTAAGTATTCATTAAAAACAAGGCGGAGGTTTTATTTAACAAGTATATTTAATATTGTTGGCCACTGTAACATTATGCACAGTACTTTGAACAGTAACACTGTGTTTAAATATAGGAAAATAAAACATTGTCCTTAAATAATGAATCAAATAAAATTAATTGCACATAAAAGTTTAACTCTCTGGCAGCTTTCTCTCCACACATGATACATGTCATCTCATCTCATTATCTCTAGCCACTTTATCCTTCGACAGGGTTGCAGGCGAGCTGGATCCTATCCCAGCTGACTACGGGTGAAAGGCGGGGTTCACCCTGGACAAGTCGCCAGGTCATCACAGGGCTGACACATAGACACAGACAACCATTCACACTCACATTCACACCTACGCTCAATTTAGAGTCACCAGTTAACCTAACCTGCATGTCTTTGGACTGTGGGGGAAACCGGAGCACCCGGAGGAAACCCACGCGGACACGGGGAGAACATGCAAACTCCACACAGAAAGGCCCTCGCCGGCCACGGGGATCGAACCCGGACCTTCTTGCTGTGAGGCAACAGCGCTAACCACTACACCACTGTGCTGCCCTGATACGTGTCATCTCTTTGGCTAATGGCAAACACAGCAGTTCCCCGATTGTGTGCGGCTTACCGGCTCTGGCGATCAGGAGGCTGGCACGATATGAAGCTTCCTGTGCTTTGGCTACGGGTGTACCATAGGACAGAATGGTGGACTTGGACTGCTTCAGTTCATCACGTTTTCGTAAAAAAAATCCATTGGTTTGTCCTTTAGTGCTGTGTGTTTGGTTGTAAGATGCCGTTTGAGATGCGATGGTTTCATGGACTCATTGCTCAGAACGTCGCCGCATACAACACTCTGCGGCCTGGGCAGCTCCTCTGTCCCGCTCCAAATGAATCCCAGTTTTATGTATTTTTCGTCATACTTCCTCCTCACTGGTTTCTGCTGTTTGCTAGCAGTTCTGGGGCTGGTTTTGCCACTGTCGTTAGCATCTGCGCTCGGCTCACACACGTCCTCTTCAGTTCTCCCTCTCTCCTGATCCACGCTCCCATTCGCGGATTTAAGCCATGACAGTAATTTTGTCCTACTCGTCATAATTAGCAAAGCCACCTCCACCTTTTCCCATCACAGCCTAGTCTACCAATGGCGGATAACCGTCTGTCAGCGGAACCGGCGGGAATGCGTACGTACGCTACGTATGGCTACCCAGAAGCACTTGCAAACTTTTTTAAATTATTAACTTAATTTGTATTTCCTTTCATTTTCTTGTCATCGGTTGATAAGATATTTTCATCCATTCGGATATTATGGATAGTATTTCACTTTTTTTTATTTATATTTAATTAAGTGATTCTTTGGCATACCACTAGAATGGAGCCTGCGTACCACTAGTGGTACGCGTACCACAGTTTGAGAATCTCTGATCTACAGCATATACAAATGGAAATAGGAACTGTATATTGGTAGGAAAAGAACAAGAATGAGCAGCAGTTAGTCTCACGACTTCACTTGCCAACACACCGCACGGACCAAGCTCGAATCCCTCCGATGTGACATATAATTTTAAAACACTGTCAGTCACGACATTCAAAAGAGATTTGAGAGTTCCTCCAATCATCATATAGAAGCCCAGCGTCCAGTCCCGCCTTTCTGTCAGCAACTCTCCACAGACCCCCGTGAAGCCGGGCATCCAGAAATTTCTTTTTAAAAGCATATTGTCCAATACATGTCTAGCTTTGCTGCACTGAGATCAAAGCCTATCCCACAGTGGCATTAAACTACAGAGACGCTGAGCATCAACGGTTTTCAATGGGTCGTGCTTCCACAGGCTTCTATTGGGGAAAAAAAAATTATCAGATTATGATGACCAGCGAGAAATAACTGCTAAATGAACTCACCGTGAGGCTGAGCACTTTCCAGCACAAAATATTGATCTGGAATAAGAGAGTTAAGTCATGTAAATATATATTTAACAGACAAACTTTTTCATGACATTTGACAGGAAGCTGGGCTTCCCTTGTAGTTTTAGAACAGTCACCTCTGCTCCACACAGACTGTAATCAGAGCACAGGATTAAACGCTGGAGGTGATGTAACCCTCGATGCCACGGTGTCTCACATTTAACAGTGTAAACATGTTTACACAGTCACATGGGCGAGCAGGATGTCTCTGTTTACTCTGAACCCATGTGTCTCTCTCACTCTCTCTTTATATAAGCAGTGTTTGGAACGAGAATAAAGTTAACAGCACAAACACAGAGGATAAAATTCATTACTTTCACATGTCACTGCCCTTAACGTCAAATTCTGGATGTTACAAAACTGGGGGGGACCCTCAAAATCCCAGGAGAATAAAGTGAAGATAGGTTTAGGGTTTCCTTTAAACGGTGGCATGGTGGTGCAGTGGTTATCACTGTCACCTCACACCAAGAAGGTTCTGGGTTTGAACCTCACGGCTGATTGGGACTTTTCTGTGTGGAGTTTGTATGTTCTCCCCGTGTCTGTGTGGGTTTCCTCCCACAGTTCAAAGATGTAGATTGGGTATAACGGGGGCCACTGAAATTGGCGTAAGGTGTAGTGGTTTCCCAGCTATAGTGTGACACACACATATATATGTAATATATATATTTTACACACGCATCGCTGTGGCAAAGCTAAATAAATTAAATACTTAAGACAAGTAAAACCCTTCCTGGTTTTAAACACACATCATTGTACAGAAGGAAAGAGTTATTTTAGTGCCCATTAACATGTCAGACAGAGCAGATTTAGCTTTCACTTTCTCAGACTGTAGCATGAGAATTAGAGACAGCTGGAGAAATGCGTCAGTGAGAAATCTGAGAGAGAAAAAAAACGTTCTGAGTGCAAATGAACAAAACCATCACTGATGGTTTGTAATTCTCACTTTAAACAGAGTTTGATACAAGTTTAAAGACAGAGGTGTATGTGTGTGTGTGTGATCTCAATTTCACATCACCAATTTACTGTACACTTACACTGCTGCTTTCTGTCCATCATTTATCATTGCGAACAAATACACATGTACAAATTACAAAGCTGTTTTACACACACACACACACACCCTAGGAGGCAGTGGGTTAAATTGCCATGTTGGGCTGGGACCACCTCTTGTCACAGATGTCTGTGTTAGTTTGATGAAATTCAGATAAATGTAATTGTTATTTGGTCATCATCATTTGGTCACCCCTTTTTCTGGCCTTTATTTTTTCTTTTATGAACATGCGAAAAAGAAAAACATGCAGATGTACTACAATAACAAACCTACAGTTATTTATAATGATTATCTAGGTGTAACACAAAAACCTGGTAATAAATTCAATACATTTGAAGTTCTTCATACTCATATAATGTATGTAGACACAAAAAATAAGTCTACCCAGTTAATTCCATTGCTTATTATTTACAGGCCCCCGGGGCCATATTCTGAGTTTCTTTCTGAATTTGCAGATTTTATCTCAGATCTGGTTATTTCCTTAGACAAAGCTTTAGTTGTCGGAGATTTTAATATTCACTTCGATAACCCAGAAGACCCTTTAAAAACAGCGTTTGTGTCCATTTTAGATTCAGTAGGGATTAATCAGAATGTCATAGGACCGACCCATAATGGTGGTCACACCCTCGATCTAATACTAACATTCGGGTTAAACGTAGAAAATATAGTCACACTTCCACAGTCTGAAGTTATCTCAGATCATTATCTCATCTCATTCAAACTATGTCTGAGTAATAATATATGCACCTCACCATGCTACTGTATTAAACGTACATTCACGTCAACTACTGCACAGAGCTTTATAAATGATCTTCCAGAGTTATCAACTTTGATTGGGTCACTGTCAGCCCCTGCAGAACTTGATCAGGCAACTGAATGCTTAGAGTCAACATTCCGCTATATTTTTCCTTTCTATGTTTAGAAATCTCTCTAGTTTTTTCCCCCCTGATGAATTACTTTTGGTAAATTAAAAACAATATCTGATGTCTTTGTTTCATTCAGAATGACTTGCGCATCCAAAAATACAGCAAAACCTTCCCATACCAATCAATAACAACGTACTCGACTGAATGAAAAATGAATGAATGAATTTAATTACATTTACAACCAATGTAGATACATTACATTATTTCCACATTACCATGATATCTAAAGGCATAATTAACAAAATTTACAACAATAAAAAAATAGAATTAAAGTTCATTATGTATAAACGATAATGCAAATATAACAGACATATATATATATATATATATAGACACACACACATATATATACATATATATATCTATCTCATCTCATTATCTCTAGCCGCTTTATCCTTCTACAGGGTCGCAGGCAAGCTGGAGCCTATCCCAGCTGACTACGGGCGAAAGGCGGGGTTCACCCTGGACAAGTCGCCAGGTCATCACAGGGCTGACACATAGACACAGACAACCATTCACACTCACATTCACACCTACGCTCAATTTAGAGTCACCAGTTAACCTAACCTGCATGTCTTTGGACTGTGGGGGAAACCGGAGCACCCGGAGGAAACCCACGCGGACACGGGGAGAACATGCAAACTCCGCACAGAAAGGCCCTCGCCGGCCACGGGGCTCGAACCCAGGACCTTCTTGCTGTGAGGTGACAGCGCTAACCACTACACCACCGTGCCACCCTATATATATACAGTGGTGCTTGAAAGTTTGTGAACCCTTTAGAATTTTCTATATTTCTGCATAAATATGACCCAAAACATCATCAGATTTTCACACAAGTCCTAAAAGTAGATAAAGAGAACCCAGTTAAACAAATGAGACAAAAATATTATACTTGGTCATTTACTTATTGAGGAAAATGATCCAATATTACATATCTGTGAGTGGCAAAAGTATGTGAACCTCTAGGATTAGCAGTTAATTTGAAGGTGAAATTAGAGTCAGGTGTTTTCAATCAATGGGATGACAATCAGGTGTGAGTGGGCACCCTGTTTTATTTAAAGAACAGGGATCTATCAAAGTCTGATCTTCACAACACATGTTTGTGGAAGTGTATCATGGCACGAACAAAGGAGATTTCTGAGGACCTCAGAAAAAGCGTTGTTGATGCTCATCAGTCTGGAAAAGGTTACAAAACCATCTCTAAAGAGTTTGGACTCCACCAATCCACAGTCAGACAGACTGTGTACAAATGGAGGAAATTCAAGACCATTGTTACCCTCCCCAGGAGTGGTCGACCAACAAAGATCACTCCAAGAGCAAGGCGTGTAATAGTCGGCGAGGTCACAAAGGACCCCAGGGTAACTTCTAAGCAACTGAAGGCCTCTCTCACATTGGCTAATGTTAATGTTCATGAGTCCACCATCAGGAGAACACTGAACAACAATGGTGTGCATGGCAGGGTTGCAAGGAGAAACCCACTGCTCTCCAAAAAACTTGCTACTTGTCTGTAGTTTGCTAAAGATCATATGGACAAGCCAGAAGGCTATTGGAAAAATGTTTTGTGGATGGATGAGACCAAAATAGAACATTTTGGTTTAAATGAGAAGCGTTAAGTTTGGAGAAAGGAAAACACTGCATTCCAGCATAAGAACCTTATCCCATCTGTGAAACATGGTGGTGGTAGTATCATGGTTTGGGCCTGTTTTGCTGCATCTGGCCCAGGACGGCTTGCCATCATTGATGGAGCAATGAATTCTGAATTATACCAGCAAATTCTAAAGGAAAATGTCAGGACATCTGTCCATGAACTGAATCTCAAGAGAAGGTGGGTCATGCAGCAAGACAACGACCCTAAGCACACAAGTCGTTCTACCAAAGAATGGTTAAAGAAGAATAAAGTTAATGTTTTGGAATGGCCAAGTCAAAGTCCTGACCTTAATCCAATGGAAATGTTGTGGAAGGACCTGAAGCGAGCAGTTCATGTGAGGAAACCCACCAACATCCCAGAGTTGAAGCTGTTCTGTACGGAGGAACGGGCTAAAATTCCTCCAAGCCAGTGTGCAGGACTGATCAACAGTTACCGCAAACGTTTAGTTGCAGTTATTGCTGCACAAGGGGGTCACACCAGATACTGAAAGCAAAGGTTCACATACTTTTGCCACACACAGATATGTAATATTGGATCATTTTCCTCAATAAATAAATGACCAAGTATAATATTTTTGTCTCATTTGTTTAACTGGGTTCTCTTTATCTACTTTTAGGACTTGTGTGAAAATCTGATGATGTTTTAGGTCATATTTTTGCAGAAATATAGAAAATTCTAAAGGGTTCACAAACTTTCAAGCACCACTGTATATATATTCCTGACAAGCCTCTCTCCTGCTTTGCTTCTGCGGACTCGTCTTGTCTGAGAGACCCTTCCTGCACTGTTCTCCGAATCGAAATTATGGATTTGATCAACTGGTCACTTCACGCAATTGACACAATCTTCTTGACGAGAAGTCTGGGTTCGGAGGAACCTGACTGTCCTGCCGGAACGTTTGCAGCCGGATACACCATGGATGCCTGGGAGAAGTGGCGTGTGGTGTGCTTGGCGATTCTTTCCGTGGAGGACATTGAGGATATTTACCTATTCGGAACCATGATCAAAGGATTTTTGCTGATTGGACTTGGCATTGCCCTGGTGTATCGAGGAAATCAGATAATGGTGGCAGCTGTTCAAAGCCCCACAAAGCTGCCCGACATGATTGAGGCAGTGGGCAGAGCTGTCGGCACTCAGACTGTGGCTGTTCAGAACTTGAGTCGCAACATTGATAACATCATGGAAGTTGATGGCTTTGCAAAGAGAAATGGATCATTTTGGTGGCCAGAATGGACAAGCGGGTTAAGCGAAAAAGGACACGTCTACCCATCTTAAGTCTAAACAAATTCCAATCTTATCTTGGCTCTCCCAGCCAGCACTGCCTTCAAGGCCGTCACTGTAGAAACGCGATTCTCCCCCTGGAGTTCACTGCAGTGAGACTCTCTTTGTGTGTGTGTGTGTGTGTGTGTGTGTGTGTGTGTGTGTGTGTGTGTGTGTGTGTGTGTTTTTCCCCTATACTTTCTTTCTGTCTGTACTATGAAAGCTAAGTCGAACCGGAGTCAAATTCCTCGTGTGTGTAACATCCCTGGCAATAAAGTGATTCTGATTCTTATGAGACACACACACACACACGTACATAAATAAAAGAGAGAGAGGAGGAAAAAGGGATAAAGCTCCCCTTCCCCCTCTTCTGTCTCTCTTAGGAAACAAATATTAAATTTTTTATGTATATCTATAAATTTCTAATATTAATCAATGAATCAATAATTTTAATGAAAATTAAATGTAATTCAAATGCAGTGCATCTCTAATGGTGAGACAGTATTCAAAAAGAAGCCACAGGCTTACATACTTGCCAACCCTCCCGATTTCGGCGGTAGGCTTCCGATTTTAGCCTCTGTCTCCCGATCGTATTTGTTAAAAACTGGATAATCTCCCGGTTTTGGGAAATCCCTACTGCCAAGTTAAAAATACTCCTGATTATGTCCAATAAGAATCGTATGAGAAACACTGCTGACGTCAACTGATTTTTAACCAATCAACGAACTGAACGACAGTCACTTCCGTAATGTAGGATTCATCCAGGCTGTCCGACATTTTTTACAAGCAGTCATTCATCATGGCCACTAAACCCAATACCAAACGGCAAAAACATAAATGCAAATCCCAGGTTGCCTGGGAGAATGAATTTTCATGGATAAGCAAATGTTCGACCAGCCAGTTACACATTTTAAGGTAAAGATACCTTAAAGGATATGGGACATGAAACATAAAAGCACGCTATATCAGTTTCTTTCCATTAAAAATGTGAATTAATTGCATCAACAAATACAAAATCATCTATTAAATTCAGCAAAATCGTTATATTCGTGATGATTATATGGCATTTCTGCTCGAGCTCCGATATGCATATTTTACAACCGGAAGAGCCGCTGTCACGTGATCATACGTCACAAAAACTTTCGGGCACAGCACAAGCGGGTAGATGAATGGAGAAGTGGATGACAAGAAAATTGTTTTTATAGTCTTTAATGTACATTGAACATCATGGTGTATTGTGCTGCTTATGGTTGCAATAATTCCAATGGGAAATGCCCTGGAGTAAGTTTTTTTGCATTCCCCAAGGACCCGAAGCTGAGGAAAGTGTGGGCTCACTACTGCCGTAGAAAAAACTTTGCACCTACTGTTTCCCACAAACTGTGTTCGGACCATTTCACTGAGGATTCTTTCAACTTTAATACTCAGGTACTGAGCGATATTAATTGCCAAGCCAAATTTAAGAGGCCGTATAGCCGGGTTCATGGAGGCAGTGATAGCACCATAATATACAGGGCCTAACATTCCTACAACTGTAGAGACAGTCAAGAAATCCTGTAACATTAATGGACATTTAAATAGGAACAGTCCACCGTACTTCCATAATGAAATATGCTCTTATCTGAATTGAGACGAGCTGCTCCGTACCTCTCCGAGCTTTGCGCGACCTCCCAGTCAGTCAGACGCGCTGTCACTCCTGTTAGCAATGTAGCTAGGCTCAGCATGGCCAATGGTATTTTTTGGGGCTGTAGTTAGATGCGACCAAACTCTTCCGCGTTTTTCCTGTTTACATAGGTTTATATGAGCAGTGACATGAAACAAAGTTCAGTTACACAAATTGAAACGTAGCAATTTTCTATGCTATGGAAAGTGCGCACTATAATGACAGGCGTACTAACACCTTCTGCGCGCTTCGACAGCGCATTGATACCTTCACTCGGAGTTGTACCATTTTTTTAGACAGGGCGGACGGACCAGGGCATTCGCCCGCCTGGCCGTGCCCGACAAGGAGCGCTCTCGGCCGGCTTGGGAGGCAGACGGCAGCCCCTCCTGGAAGTGTGGTTTTACCATGGGCCTCATGCGGTAAGGATTAGTATTATAATTTTGGGTGTATCAATTATTGATTATCATAATTCTGACTCGTTTTGCCATTTTGAATGTTTTCATCTCGGACTCTGGAAGCATTGTATCTCAATCAATCTCGAAAAATATCAGCAAAAAAAAACTAGCTTGCAACGGACTTTAACTAGATCTATGATGAACTTTCAATGTATGATACAAAAATAATACTTCTTTCAACAGATCATTAGCCTTTGAGCAGAATTGTTTTTAACTTACCAGGAAGTGTTATCAAGCCGACCGCTTTCAGTTTCATGGGGATTGAATGAACTCTCACTCTCAGAATCATCTGACCCGTCAGAGTAAAGACAAGATCCATGTTCATGTGAATTTCCAGCTATCGGTTCGAATTGATAGGGTCTAACTTCACATCTCTGTGAAACATCGGGAATATCACTGTCGATGGTGTCCATTTCGGTAACCTGTTTACATTAGATTCCCAAGCGCTGGCTCCTTGGAAAGTTTTTGTGACGTCAAGGGTCACGTGACCACCTAGCTCATTAACGAATCATTGTTTTACGCTGATGTATAAAAAAGTTGAATAATGTGATGATTTTCACATTTTTGACGCCCTGCAGTGATTTAGATGGCATTTATGTCCTTTATACATAATTATACCCAGAAAAAAATCCATGTCCCATATCCTTTAAATCAGAATATAATGGACATTTGAGTGTGAAATTAAACTCGTCTTCCGTACCGTTTCAGAAACAAACTGTACAACTTCTAAAGTGTTGAGTGACATTTTGCAGGACAGAGAATGTGTTTGGTGAGTGTATCTGAATAGTGTGGGAGTGTCTTAGTGCAATTTTGAATTTATGTTTGAAAGTTTTAAGTGAAAGTTTACAAGTGAATTATCTGGAAAGTGATTAATTTTGATCAAGTTTTGAGGTTTTAAGTGAAATTTATTAGTGAGAGTGTATTTTGGTCGGACTAAAATGTTGCATTCGAGTGAATTTCTTTGTGGAGGAGTATATTTTGATAGTATGGTAGAATTTATAGCAGGCCTAGAAATTCATATATTTTTTCACCAACCAGCCGGACTAGTTCCCTTCCAAAGTAACTCGCCAAACAGAAAATCAACTCGCCAAAATTTGTTCATGTATGAATTTTACTTCTGTCAAAAATAACGCAAAAGAGAGTCGTTACCATTGTTCATGACTAATGTGCATTTATTTCAAGACCCGAGTATTTTGATACTGTTGTTAAATACATAAATGAGAACAACACAGAGCACCATAATATAATATCAACAAATAATAATATATTGGAAAACTTGGCAACTTGGTGTATGAGTATTGAAAGCAAATATCATGACTACAGCACCCAAAATATGTCCAACATGCTTTCTGTATTTAACCATTTATGAGAGAGAAAGCATTCGGAGCTTCATATTGACTAGGAATCAACTTGAAAAAAATTAATTATTCCATAAAAATCGTATCGCAGCCGAGGCCGACCCTGCTCCCACGTTTGCTTATAAGTCCTTTGTTGTTTCTCCTTCTCATACGCTTTATCGGCGGCCTTTTTCTCCTCTTCAGACCGAGGTCGCTTTGTCCCCGTCTCTGGCGGTTTCTGTACACCTTTCAGAAAATTCCACATCGCAACATAGCTTTGGCAGATGTAGATATAAACAACAACAAAACCACACGTGTTTAAATGGGCGATAATGTGGCCACATCTATTGAATTTGATAACGTGATGTGGCAGCGGGGGCGTGGCCAAGCGGCAGTCTGTGAATGGAGGGCGGAGTCAGGGAAGGTAAGTGGGGGAATCATTACACCTGATGGGGATTAGTAGTAGTAGTAGTAGTACTTTATTGTCACCATACAAGTACAGTGAGATGTCGTTTAGAAACAGCCCACAGATGCCCATAAAAATAATAAGTAAATTAAGTAGTTTAAACAATATAGGTACTATACATCAATATTTAAAATATATATAGAAAATATAAGATACACAATAAATATATACAATCAAATGTACTGGTAAGGTTGGAAGTGATGATATAAAATTAAGATAAATAATAAATAGGTGCAGGGTTCAGGCATTCACTGACCAAGTTAGCAGCGCAGTAGAGGTAGATTAATGTTGGTATGGGACACATACCCACACACATACCCACACACACACACACACACACACACAAACACACACACACACACAGTTGGTAAGTTAAAAATAGAGGTATAAATAGTAATAGTAATAAATAAGGTGCAAGTGAGTCATCATATTACATTACAAAGCTGTGGCCACAGAATGCAGTATAGTTGCCCAGACCAATGCACAGGGTCCTATTGCACAGTCCCCACTACACAGTCCTGGAAAGCAGGGGTCAGTATCAGTAATGTCCTAGTACAGTGATCACACTATTGGACAGACATCCCCCCTACCCCCACCCCCACCACACACACACGCGCACACACACACAGCCTGCGGCTACAGGCACACACACACATACCTCCAGGTTTCCCGGCCTGGGGGGACCACTGGCATCTCACAGTTCAGCACATCCTGAAGTAATGAGGGGGGGCAGGTGATGCATGGAGTTCAAAAGTCTGATGGCAGTAGGATAGAAACTGTTCTTCAGTCTTGTAGTGCGGCTGTGTTAACCTGTGTTTGTGTGTCTTCCCCAGTGACCGCGCCCTTTAAAAGGAGAGGAGAGCAGAGAAAGGGAGCTCTCTCCCCAACCAGAACACGTGTGTGTGTGTGTGTGTGTGCACGGCTGGGAAGTGATAAAAGGCTGAAAAGCTAGCAATAAATAGTTCATTGAGAACTCAGTTCTGGCCTGCCGTGCTTCTCTGCTCCACCCACCTGGTCCAATACTACACGTGATTACTGCGATATTCAGCGAGATGCGTTATATGCATGCGCAGTAGTGAAAAAACCGACAGCCTGACTCGTACACGATATGATTCGGAATTCTTCGGTAGTTTTCGTCCTGCCGATAAACACATCGATTCACACAGACACGGCACGCGCTTCATATGTGGCGGCTTTAGTTGACGGTGTGTCTGAATCTTCACTTCATATATATATATATTTTTTTTTCAACTAGCCAGCCGGGCTGGCTAGTGACAGGAATTACCCGCCAAATGACAAATTAAGTCGCCTCGGGCGACTGGACCACCGCAAATTTCGAGCCCTGTATAGTGCCATTTTTAAATTTTGTTTGAAAACTTTCAAAGTTTGCAAATGAGCAAATTCCTTTGCTGCATTCCGATCGGATTTTGATAGGATTTCTAGTGCTTTTTAAAAATTCTGTTGGAAAGTGTTTAGTGAGAGAGATGCATTTTAGTCACACTAAGACAGTGCAGGATTTATTTAATTGAGTTGTTACTATTTTGGTCAAATCTTATTAAAATGTAATTTATGTATGATAGTTCTCTGTATTTTTACATGAGCTTACAAAATAAAAACACATTTGATGCAATCCAATAATACTTTCATTCACTGTGACTATTTTAAGAAATGATAAACATTCTTCTAAAGCATTATTTGCATTATTTTCTGTGGGTCTCTGTATGGATACAATATTCAGGCAGGAGATTTTTCAGCTAAAAATCTGATTTAAGACTTCCCCTTCATTATTATATTAAAATTCAAGACCAGGGTATTATTTCAGATTTTTCTCTCTGAGCTCTCTCATGCCTGATACAGGAATCCCATAACCTTTAGTAATTGATAGAACAATATCAACAATTCAAAAACTCTTTAATTGTATACATTTCAAATGGTTTGCAATTAATTGGGATCCACTGTTTTTATCGTTTCAATCGCGCATCAGACCCTCGGCCAGTTGAAAATGTTGTTCACGCACTTTTCTCCCCCATGAGAATTTTGCAAAGTTGGCAAGCATGGGCTTATACTTTTGTACTGCCTCAAATCATATTCGAGACATAAGATTAATTGCAACTATAGAAAAATATAAGGAAAGATGCTGAAAATAAGTAATCCTCAGATAACTGAGTAACAATTGTTAATGAAACTGTAAACAGTAAAACAACAATTTCAATAACATTTGACACTTTAAATGCAAACTTCCGAGGGTTTTGCTGGACCGAGTAAATATTGCTTCAAGTTTTTTTTTTTTTTTATTTAATGATAGTTGACTCAGATTTAAGTTCCATCAGGAGGGAATTCCATAATTTAGGCCCATTAGCAGCAATAGTACATTTGTAGATATTAGTTCTGCAAAGCTTAACTCTAATCGCTTGAGTATCTCATAGCATATTGATGAATTTGAAAATTTTTACAAAAAATACTTTTAAATGTTTCTGGTATAGTATTAAAATGAGCAGAGTATGCCTAGTCCTACTTGTAAAGAGTGAATGTTATTCAAATTTAGCGTTATATCTATAAAATAAAGGACCAGTATGTGCTTTGTATGAGGATTTAGTGAAAATTCGTACAACACGCTTTTGCAAAACAGTCAGTCTATTAAGATTTGTTTTATAAGTAGATCCCCATACTATATTGCCATAATACAAATAAGAATAGACTAATGAATAATAAAGTTTAAACAATGATGGTTGTGACAAGTAAAATTTGGATTTTGAAATTATTCCTATAGTTCTAGATATTTTACTAGATACTGTTGATATGCTCTTTCCAACTTAGATTTTGATCAATTATCACACCTAAGAATTTTATGCTTTGACTGCTAGATATTAACTTATTAATCCTAATCATAAAATTCAAATTGTCAAATCTTTTTTGTCTAGCTCTGAATATAACACATTTTGTTTTCTTTATACTGATTGACAGTTTATTATTAGGAGTAAGCCAGTGTGACACTTTATTAAGCTCTTAAGTATATCAGTTAGATGTTCAATATTCTTGCATGAATAGAAAATATTTGTGTCATCAGCAAATAAAATAAATTTCAATAGTTTAGAACAATATCATTAACATACAGGACAAACAGCAAAGGACCTAGTATACTCCCTTGTGGAATCCCGCATTTAATGATTTCTTGTTTAGATGAAACATTTTTAAATTTTACATGTTGTTTTCGATCATTTAAGTAATTCCGTACCCATTGAAGTATAGTGCCTCTTATACCATAATGTTCAAGTTTGGTTAAGAGGATGGAATGATTCACAGTATCAAAGGCTTTTGACAAATCCAAAAATACACCAGCACATACTTCTTTATCATCAATGAAGCACTACAAGCTGCCTCCTGTCATGGTGCGTAGTTACCATTGCTATGGGGGTCATGTGAGGGTGCAAAGCCTCTATAGGCCAATATCAAACCTCCCCTTTATCTCCAAGAGCCTAGAAAAAGCTGTGGCACAGCAGTTATGCTCATATTTACATAGGAATAACATCCATGAAATGTATCAGTCAGGATTTAGACCTCATCATAGCACAGAGACAGCTCTGGTTAAAGTAGTAAACGACCTACTGTTGGCATCTGATCAGGGCTGTGTCTCGCTACTTGTGTTGCTTGACCTTAGTGCAGCATTTGATACCATTGATCATTCCATTCTTCTGGATAGACTAGAAAATGTTGTGGGAGTTAAGGGAACGGCCCTCTCCTGGCTCAGGTCTTATTTATCTGATCGCTATCAGTTTGTTGATGTAAATGGTGATTTTTCTAGACATACTGAGGTAAAAGTTTGGTGTTCCACAAGTTTCTGTTTGAGGCCCACAGTGCTTTTTCCTTTATACATGTTCCCTCTGGGTGAGTCGTAAGCAGGGTATTAGTTTCCACTGTTATGCTGATGACACACAGTTGTATGTTTCTGCAAAACCTGATGAGAGACACCAGCTTTATAGAATTGAGGAATGTGTGAAGGACATTAGACACTGGATGCTTATTAACTTCCTTCTGCTTAACTCTGACAAGACTGAAGTACTTGTACTCGGACCACATGCAGCTAGAAGTAAGTTTTCTGATTCCACAGTGACTCTGGATGGCCTTTCTGTTTCTTCACGTGCAGCAGTAAAAGACCTCGGTGTGGTCATTGACTCCAGGCTTTCATTTGAAACTCATATAGATAATATTACGAGGAGAGCTTTCTTTCATCTCAGAAATATTGCTAAGATAAGAAATATAATGTCACTACATGACGCATAAAAACTAGTTCATGCTTTTGTTCCCACCAGGTTGGATTACTGTAATGCCTTACTGTCTGGATGTTCCAGTAGGAGCATAAACAGGCTCCAGTTAGTTCAAAATTCATCAGTGAGAGTCCTTGCTAGAACTAGAAGATATGACCCCATCACCCCTGTCTTATCCACACTGCATTGGCTCCCAATCAAATTTTGCACATGGATTCAGGAGAACCCGAGTGTTAATATTGATGACTGTGGTATTTCTGAAAGATTGTCCTTCAAAAATCTTGGAGTGATTTTGGGAGCCATAAATTTATTAGGGATTAAATTAGTTCATATGTTGAAAGTCTTTATTTTTCTATGCTTTACACTGCTTTGTGACATCTGTTTTTAAAAGTGCTATAAAAATAAACTGACTTGACTTGATTCTTATCTCACATTCCAGGCACATTTCAAGGCTATTGCCCAGATAGCATTTTTTCATCTTCGTAATATTGCCAAAATCTGATCTATTCCATCTTTGTATGATGCTGAAACATTAATACATGTATTTGCATTCTCCTGACATGATTATTATAATGCTGTTTTCTCTGGTCTTCCTCGTTGTGCTACTAGAAGTCCTCAGCTTGTCCAGGATGCTGCAAGTAGAATGCTGACAAAAACTAAAAACATGTGATCATATAAAACACCCATCCGTGCCTCTCTTCACTGGTTACCAATACAACTTGAGCTGAATTTAAGGTTCTTCCTTCAACTCAAAGCTTTGCATGGACTCGTACTACCTTACCTCACTGAAGTAATTACACCATACACACTAGTATGCCCCCTTCGCTCTCTTTATGCTGGTCTCTTGGTCATTCCCCTGTGAAGCAAAAATTAGCTGGTTAAAGAGCTTTTACCTACCATGTACTCTACTTCTGGAATGGCCTTCCATTATATGCAAGAGAAGCACACTCGGTGGATATTTTTAAATCAACACTTAAAACCAACCTTTTCTTCCTTCACTATGGGGCACCCTCAAACTCAAGAAGGTCTAATCCCCATGAATGTGGATTTTTTTTTAATCCATTCATTTTCATGTATTTATTTTAATTAGCATTTATTTATTTAATCTAGCCTTTATTTTTATCTCTATATGATTGTTTTAATTATCATCCATTTATGTTACTTGATTTTATTTATCTTTTACTACTTACATTCAGTAGTTCCCCTTATATGATATTGTAATTGCTATTAATGCTACACTGATCTGGTTACCTTATTTTTTATTTTTGCTTGCCTACCTTATGTTTTCTTTTATTTGTAAAATGTATTGGGACCATGTTGCAAGGTGATTCTGCACTTTAAATAAATTGAATATCGACTCAAGGAGTTTTGCATTACCAATGTCACCTCAGGCT
This sequence comes from Neoarius graeffei, assembly GCF_027579695.1. NCBI lineage: Eukaryota > Metazoa > Chordata > Actinopteri > Siluriformes > Ariidae > Neoarius > Neoarius graeffei. The sequence goes on from NC_083581.1 coordinate 314,483, forward strand.
TGTTCATTAGGGATAAATTTATTAATTCATGTTTAAAATCTTTATTTTTATGTAAAGCTGCTTTGCAACAACTTATATTGATAAAAGTGCTATACAGATAAATTGACTTGACTCTGATCGTTGTTTGTAGCTCTCCCAACCATTGCCCGTCCCTGATTGTGAACTTTGATCACCAATTTGGATTTGTTTGAACTGGTTAAGTAAAGAACTGAACTGCACCTGTATCTGTGTGTGCCTCTCTCTCTCTCTCTTTCTCTGTGTGTGTGTGTGTGTGTGTGTGCATGACAGGTTGCTTCGCCAAGCACATGGATGCAGTGGACTTAGATACTCTCTGCTCACAGGCATCACCTCAGAGAGCATCTCCAGGAGAAGACCACACAAGCACAGTGGCTTGCGGCAACCCTTGCCCAAGCCTTCTCCCAGTGTTCTGCACTAGTGGCACCTCCTGGTCCCATTGCACCTGCTCTACCCCTCATAGTCAGACCTGACAAGTTTGCAGGGGAACCCACACATTGTCAGGGGTTCCTACTCCAGTGCTAGCTGCATTTCCCTGCATAGGAGGCCATCTCTGATCAATCAAAGATCATCCAGTTCCTCAGCATGCTCACCAGCAAGGCGCTTAGTTGGGCTACCGCAATGTGGGAAAAGGGTGGCAATCTGATGTTGTCTTTTGACCGATTCATGGCCTTGTTTTGCTAAGTCTTCAAACATGCTCTAGAGAGCAGGGAGGTCAGTGAGCAGTTGCTAGTCATGAAGCAAGCCAGGAGGAGAGCAGCCAAGTATGCGTTGGAGTTTCACACGTTAGTGGGCAGAGTGTGGCTGGAATGAACCAGTGCTGAATGCTGCTTTCAGCCAAGAACTGAACATCATCCTCACTGAGGTAGCATGTCAAGATGACAAAGCAACTCTTGGCTCAAAACTGTAACTGACACCATCTCTCCTCACATTCAGTCACCATGCCCGAGTCGCCGGAATTCATGCAGATCAGCCGCACTTGCCTGAGCCTCACTGGGCATGAGAGATGGCGATGGGAAGGGCTGTGCTTCTAGTGTGGAGAACCCAGCCATTGCATCATGCACTGTTCCACATGGGGAAGAGTCACCCCCATCACTGACTCACTCAAGGTGATCCACCTTTCCAAGAAACCCTGTGGTGAGTCAGAATTCATTTCTTTCCATACAGTCATTCATATTACAAGCTCAGATCCTGCACTCAGTAAATTCTTGTCTCTTTCCAGAGTTAATTGATGATGGAGCAGCAGACAAAATTACCAAGCCATAGCCCTCCAGCTTAAGATACTACTACAAACCTTGCAAGATCCCTTTAATATTAACACCACTGATGGTTCTTGTACCAATGGGACCCCATCACCAGTGCACCACCCCATTCAACTTCACGCACCAAAATGATCTCGCCCTCTTAGTCACCATTACCCCAAACACCTTCTCATTCTGGGTCTACCCTGGATACAGCTCCATAGCCCACAAATTTCATTGGCAGAAAAATACATAGTCCGAACACTGTTCCATTACTACCTGTGCCACCCCTGCATAACCTTCATAACCACCTTTGTGGAAAGCCATAACCAGCATTCCCCTGTCCACATCCCAGATGAGTATCTTGAATTCAAAGATGTGTTCAGTAAGACCAAAGTCAGCGGATTACCTCCATGCTTCCCCATGGCTGTGCTGTTGACTTGCCTCTAGGCACCACTTCATAGTGAAGCCATATGCATCCTCGGTCTCTTACTGAGCAAAAGACAATGGAGGAACATGTGCAGGAGGTGCTTTAGCAGTGATGTATCCGGCCTTCCGTCTCACCAGGTTCAACTGGGTTCTTCTTTGTGGAGAAGAAAGGGAGTGGACTGCACCTGTGCATTGATTACTGGGGTTTAAACCAGATTTCAGTAAAATATCCACACCCTCTCCAGCTTGTCCTTTCTGCACCTGAACAGCTCCACTCTGCACACACATTTACTAAACTGGACTTGGGCATACAATCCAGGATGAGTGGAAGACTGCCTTTAGCACTACCTCTGGCCACTATGAATATAGTGTCATGCCATATGGGCTCTCTTGCACCCCCTCAGTGTTGCAGTGTTTTATTAATGACATGCTGAGAGATATGCTGGGGAAATTTGTGATCATCTACATCAATGATATTTTAATATACTCCCCCTCCCTGGAAAGTAATGTCACCCATGTCAAGAGAATTATGTCATGTCTCTTGGAGAACCAGCTGTATATTAAAGGTGAAAAATGCAAGTTACATATTCCCACTGTCTCCTTCCTTGGGTACATCATTAACATGTTCGGCAGAATCCTGAATGACAGCAAGGTGAGGGCCGTGACTGAGTGGCCCACTCCATGCACAAAGACTTTGAGTATTTCCCGGGGTTCACACATTTCTGCAGGTGCTTCATAAGAGGATTCAACTTGGCTGCAGCCCCACTCATGGCACTCTTTTAAAAAAAGGTCACAGAAAAATCGCATGGAGCACTGCTGCCGAGGATGCATTTCAAAGACTTAAGACCACATTCACCACAGCCCTCATACTACATCTGACCAAGCCATTTGTTGTGGATGTTGATGCCTCAGAGTCAGGAGTGGGGGGCTGTCCTGTCACAACACTTTGGCGAGAAGCCCAAGATACATCCCATGGCTTTTCTCACAAAAACTCTCCCCCACTGAGCAAAACTACAACCTCGGTAACTGGGAGCTGAAAGAGTAGAGACACTGGCTAGAAGGCACTGCATACCTATTTACGGCTTTGACAGATCATAAAATTCTGGAATACTGCCGCACTGCAAAATGACTGAACTCTTGCCAACACCAATGGTCCCTCTTTTTCAAGCAGTTTAATTTCACCCTGTCTTATCACCCCAGGTCCAGAAATACCAAGGCTGATTCCCTGTCCTGCAAAAATCCCACTCAGACCAGTCAGGTCCAGAACCCAGCTTGCCACAGTCTTGTTTTCTTATTGTCATCTGCAGGAGTTGATCAGGCAAAAAGACTGATGCAGTCTAAAGCTGAGTTTATTGAGGTAATCCAACAATGGTTTAGCTCTGCTCCATGACAACTGATGTTGTACGGAGTAATACAAATAGTAATAATCACCTGGGACTTGACAAGGAGATTGCAGGCACACTCACTTACCATATCCTGGCTGCATGCCACCCCCAGTCTCACCTATGTATGTCCACAACACTGGGGACAGCTCATAACTTGGGCTCACACTACTCTGGCTACCAGACATCCAGGTACACCGAGAACACTTTAGCTGGTCAGTACTGATGGCCAAGTATGTAGTCTGATATCTATAAATACATCAAATCCTGCTCATCCTTTGCTCAGGTTAGTACCCCAAACCATCCCTGCTGGTAAGCTTATGCCACTGCCCGTGCAACAATGCCCTTGGTCTCACATTGTGCTGGATTTTTGTCACTGACCTTCCTGAATCCCTCAGCAACACCATCATTCTGATTGTCCTGGACAGATTCTCATGCTCCCTGTGCTTAATCCCGATGCTACCCACTGCCTTAGAGATAGCAGAGCTTCTTTTCAACCACATATTCAAGGTAATATGGCATATTGTCTGTGACAGGGGGTTCAGTTTATGTCCAAGGCATGGTCCGTCTTTATGGAGAAGTTGGAGATTTCAGTGAGTCTCATGTCTGGCTACCATTCTCAGTCCAATGGACAAATAGTGTGTGCCCACCAGGAGATTACCAGCCTGCTTCCTGAGAACCTACTGCTCAAAGAACCAAGGGAACTTGGGCTTGGTTTCTCCCATGTGCGTAGTACTCCCAAAATTCCCATCACAATTCCGCCACCCACCTCACCCCATTCTAGCATGTCCCCAGTTACCAGCTACCCCTGTTCCTGTGGAATGCCGATCCCACTGAATCACTCACTGTCAGTGGCTACTTCCAGCAGAGCTAGCAGGTGTGGGAATGTATCACACACCACGAACACACACACACACACACACACACACACACACACACACACACAGTGAATCAGTCGCTTAGTACAGTCAGTCTGTCATTGCCAAACTCATTTAGATTAGATTAGATAAAACTTTATTGATCCCTTTGGGAGGGTTCCCTCAGGGAAATTACAATTCCAGCAGCATCATTACAGATAAAAAGAGAAAAGAAATAGAGGAAAAACTTCTAGATAAATTAAAATAAATTAAGTATTTATATATACAAATATAAAAAGAATAAAATATGGGGAAGAGAGGAAGGGGGAGGGGGGAAGGAGGGGGAAAAGGGGGGGGGGGCGGCAGGAGAGATATTGCACATTATATTGCACATTGTCCGGTATTGCTTATTGTTAGGCTAGGCTACTGCTTCTTCCTGTCCTCCATCACCCCTCCTCCCCCCAGAGAGGAGTTGTACAGTCTGATGGGGTGAGGGACAAAGAAGTTGAGTCTGTTCGTCCTGCACTTGGGAAGGAACATTCTGTCACTGAACAGGCTCCTCTGGTTGCTGATGACAGTGTGCAGAGGGTGACTGGCATCATCCATGATGTTCAATAGTTTGTCCATAGTCCTCTTCTCTGCCACCGTCACCAGAGAGTCCAGATTCATGCCGACCACAGAGCCGGCCGGCCTGCCTGATCGGTTTGTCCAGCCTGGATGTGTCCTTCTTGGATGTGCTGCCCCCCAGCACACCACAATGTAAAACAGGACACTGGCAACCACAGACTGATAGAACATCCACAGGAGTTTCCTGCAGATGTTAAAGGACCGCAACCTCCTAAGGAAGTATAGCCTGCTCTGTCCCTTCCTGTATAAGTGATTGGTGTTGCAAGTCCAGTCCAGCTTGCTGTCCAGCCACAGCCCGAGCTACTTGTAGGAATCCACAGCCTCCACCTCGACTCCCTCGATCAGAACTGGTCGTGACCTTGGTCTGGACCTCCCAAAGTCAATGACCAGCTCCTTGGTCTTCGAGGTGTTGAGCTGCAGATGGTTCCTGTTGCACCACACAGCAAAGTCCCTCACCAGGCTCCTATACTCCTCCTCTCTGTTGTCACTGATACACCCAACGATGGCTGTGTCATCGGCAAACTTCTGAATGTGACACAGCTCCGAGTTGTAGCAGAAGTCCGCGGTGTACAGGGTGAAGAGAAGAGGGGCCAGCACCGTGCCCTGGGGTGTTCCGGTGCTGCTAATCACAATGTCAGACGTGATGTCCTTCAGCCTGACATACTGCGGCCTGTCAGCGAGGTAGCTGGAGATCCAGGTGACCAGGCAGGGGTCCACTCGCATCCTGTTCAGTTTGTCCTGAAGCAATAGGGGCTGGATGGTATTGAAGGCACTCGAGAAGTCCAAGAAGAGGATCCTCACTGTGCCATTTCCCTTATCCAGATGCGAGTGGGCTCGGTGTAGCAGGTAGAGGATGGCATCTTCCACACCAATACCTGCCCGGTACACAAACTGCAGACAGTCCTGGGTATGTTGTACCTGGGGTCTGAGGAGGCTGAGGAAGAGCCACTCCAACATCTTCATCAGATGTGAAGTGAGTGCCACCGGTCGGAAAACGTTCAGCTATCTGGGCCGATTCTTTTTGGGAACTGGAACGATACATGAGGTCTTCCAGAGGGTGGGCACTCTCCCCAGCTGCAAGCTGAGGTTGAAGATGCATTGGAGTGGTTCACCCAGTTCAGCAGTGCAGGTCTTCAGTAGTTGGGGACACACTTTGTCCGGGCCTGCTGCTTTCCTGGGGTGAAGCTTCCTCAGTTGACCTCTGACCTGGTCTGCAGTAATGCATAGAGGAGTCTGTGTTGAGGTGGGGGATGAGGGGGCTGCTGTGATGACTAGGGGGAGGTGTGTTGAGGGAAGAAGGAGAGATGGCTGCAGTGAGGGAGAGGGTGGGGGGGACGTGGGCTGGTTGAACCGATTGAAGAAGTCATTCAACTCATTCGCCCTCTCCACTGTCCCCTCAATGACTCTGGTCTTTATATTGTGGCCTGTGATGGTTTTCACACCTTCCCAGACCTCCCTCATGCTGTTCTCCTTCAGCTTCTGGTCCACCTTTCTCCTGTAGCTGTCCTTAGCTTCCCTCATGCAGCGTTTCACCTCCTGCTGTGCTGCTTTCATCGTCTCCCTATCCCTGCTCCTGAAGGCGGCCTTCTTCCTGTTGAGGACAGCTTTGACTTCCTGTGTTACCCATGGCTTGTTATTAGGGTAACACCGTACAGTCTTAGCGGGGGAGACCATGTCTGCACAGAAGTTGAGGTAATCCATCAGACAGTGTGTTAGCCCCTCTATGTCCTCACAGTGTGGGCTAAGCAGCACATCCCAGTCCGTGATATCATAGCAGTCCCTGAGGGCATCTTCCATTTCAGGGGACCACCTCCTGATGGAGCTAGTTGTTGCAGGCTGCCTTTGAACCAGGGGGGTGTACTTCGGCTGTAGAAGAACCAGGTTGTGGTCAGACTTCCCTAGTGGGGGGAGGGGTGTGGCTCTGTATGCATCCCTCACATTAGCATACAGCAAGTCAATTGTCCTGTTGTTCCTTGTTGGACAGTCCACAGCCTGGTAAAAAGCAGCCAAAGTAGAGTCCAAAGTAGCATAATTAAAGTCCCCAGAAATGATGATAAATGCCTCAGGGTGCTGTGTCTGCAGCCTTGCTGTGACCGAGTGAATCCTTTCACATGCAGTGGCTGCGTCTGCCCTCGGAGGGATGTACACAGATGATCACGTGACTGAACTCCCTCGGCAGATAATATGGCCGCAGGCTAACGGCTAGCAGCTCCAAGTCTGGGCAACATAAAACTGTCTTTACGGAGATATGTCCCGGGTTACACCAGCGGTTGTTAACATAAATGATGAGTCCCACACCTTTGCTTTTCCTGCATGTGTTAGTGTCTCTATCGGCTCTCACAGCAGTGAATCCCTGCAGGTCCACGTTAGCATCCGGTACAAGGTGTGTTAGCCATGTCTCTGTAAAGATAAATAAGCTGCTCTCCTGGTAAATCCGCTGATTGTTCAGAGCGGAAAGCTCGTCGGCTTTATTCGGCAGCGAGTTCACATTCCCCATGATAACGGAGGGAATGGATGGTTTGCAGTGCCACCGGTTGTCCGCTAGCCTAGCCTTTAGCTTAGCTCCGGCTTTGCAGCCCCTGGGTTTCCTCCTCAGCTCGGCCGGGATGGAGTGTCGCATCCCAGCTCGTCCCATTGTTTTCTGTATTGTTATCCTTGTTCTGACCCTGTGCTTCCTGGTCCCATTCCAGTTTCCTGTTCTCAAGTTTGGATCAATTTCTGATTGTTTGCAGCTTGCCCAAGTATTACCTATCCCTGACTTTGAATTCTGATCACCAATTTTGATTTATTTGAACTGGTTAAACAAAAAACTTTTGGCGATTTTTAATTGCAGTTTAATGGCCAACAGCAATTGGTCCTAGGACCAGTATTTCTGTCTTGTGAGAATCAAGTAGAAGGAAGTTAATAAGCGTCCAATGTCTAATGTCATTGACACATTCCTCAATTTTATAATCAGCTGTTCATTGATGGACACTTGAGTACAAAACTGTTCATGACAACTACAGTCCTAAATTTATCATAGAAATTGTAGTCCTAAACCATCATAGCAAAACTGTTTGTATTAAATGTCCAGAACCATCTCCTGAGTGTATCATTAGGCTGTCCATATGGGGCCATCCATGAGCCAATGCAGTGTGGATAAGACAGGGGTGATGTGATCATATGTTCTAGTAAGGACTCTTGCTGCTGTATTTTGAACTAACTGGAGCTTGTTTATGCTCCTACTGGAACATCCAGACAGTAAGGAATTACAATAATCCAACCTGGAGGGAACGAAAGCATGAACTAGTTTTTATGCATCATGTAGTGACATCGTATTTCTTAGCAGTGTTTCTGAGATGAAAGAAAGCTATCCTCATAATATCTCCATGAGTTTCAAATGAAAGACTGGGGTCAATAATCACCCCGAGGTCTTTTACTGCTGCACGTGAAGAAACAGAAAGGCCATCCAGAGTTACTGCATAATCAGAAAACCTACTTCCAGCTGCATGTGGTCCTTGTACAAGTACTTTTGTCAGAATTAAGTAGAAGGAAATTAATAATACAGTGTCTCATGTCCTCAATTTTATGAAGCTGGTATCTCATCTGGCTTTGCTGAAATAGACTGTGTGTCATCAGCATAACAGTAAGCTAATACCATGTTTATGAATAATATTACCCCAGAGGTCGCATATATAAATAAAAATGCAGTGGGCCTAAAACAGAACCTTATGGAACACCAAACATAAGATAGTATGTGTAGGGAGGTCACCATTTACATCAACATACTGATAGCGATCAGTTAAATAAGAGCTGAGCCAGGAGAGGACCGTTCCCTTAACTCCCACAACATTTTCTAGTCTATCCAGGAGAATGGAATGATCAATGGCAACAAAAGCTGCACTAAGGTCAAGCAATACAAGTAAGGAGACACAGCCTTGATAAGATGCCAACAGTAGATCATTTACTACTTTAACCAGTGCTGCCTCTGTGCTATGATGAGGTCTAAATCCTGACTGATACATTTCATGGATGTCATGCCTATGTAGATATGAGCATAACTGCTGTGCCACAGCTTTTTCAAGGATCTTGGAGATAAAGGGGAGGTTTGATATTGGCCTGTAATTGGACAGCTGACAGGGGTCAAGGTCATCTTTCTTTCCATCAGGTGTCTAATAACCCTAGTTTAAAGGATTTAGAATAGAATAGAATGCCTTTATTGTCACTATACACATGTACAATGAGATTAAAGCATCTCCAATAACAGCGCAAACAGCATGTAGAGAGAGAGAGAGAAAGGGGGGGAGGTGCACAGTCCTGAGGTGTATGTGTTGTGTTACACATTATGGAGTGAGGTATTGCTCATTGCACATAAGTATTGCACAGGGAGAGTCACATTATAAAATAAAATATTACACATTTATGAAGTATTGCAAGGTAAGGTAAGGTGCACAGACTAGGTGTATGTGCTGTGTGTAAGGTGCACAGTCCTGAGGTGTATGTGTTGTATGTAAGGTGCACAGTCCTGAGGTGAGGTGAATGTGTTGTGTTTCACATTATGGAGTGAGGTATTGCACATTATAAAAGTATTGCACAGAGAGAGTCACCTTATAAAGTATTGCACATTATAAATTATTGCACGAGGAGAGTCACATAGAAAAATAAATAAACTATAAAGTCAGAGCATATCCGAGTTCAGGGCGGTTATGGCTTTTGGAAAGAAGCTGTTTTTTGAATCGGTTTGTCTTTGTCCTGATGCACCTGTAGCGCCTCCCTGAGGGCAACAGGTCGAACAGATCAAAGCCAGGGTGGGAGCTGTCCTTGATAATGTTCTTAGCTCTGCTAAGGCAGCGGGAGGTGTAAATGTCCATCAGGGAGGGGAGAGGGCAGCCAATGATCTTCTGTGCTACCTTAACTACTCTCTGGAGCCTCTCCCTGTCTACAGCAGTGCAGCTGCCGTACCATACTGTAATACAGTACGTCAGCAGGCTCTCAATGGATGAGCGGTAGAAGGTCAGCAGCAGGTTGGAGTTTAGGTTGTACTTCCTGAGGACTCTCAGGAAGTGTAGCCACTGCTGAGCCTTCTTAATGACTGCTGTAATATTTACTGACCAGGAAGTGTCGGTGGAGATGAGGACGCCGAGAAACCGGAAGGTGTGGACCCTCTCCACATACACGTTGTTGATGTAGAGGGGAGCTAGGTCAGTGCTGTGCTTCCTGAAGTCAACAATGAGCTCTTTGGTTTTCTTGGTGTTCAGAGCAGGGTTATTTTCTGAACACCAGGCTGCCAACTTCAGGACCTCCTCTCTGTAGGCTGCCTCGTCTCCTTTTGAGATGAGTCTGACCACTGTGGTGTCGTCAGCAAACTTGACAACGAGGTTGTTGTTGTGGGTCGAACTACAGTCGTGGGTGTAGAGGCAGTACAGGAGGGGGCTCAGCACACAGCCCTGTGGAGAGCCAGTGCTCAATGTGTGGGTGGAGGAGAAGTGGGGGCCAAGTCTCACAGTCTGGGGCCGGTTAGTAAGAAAGTCCTTTATCCAGGCACATGTGAGAGGGGGGAGGCCGAGAGTGTCCAGTTTTCTAATAAGGATGTCCAGGATTATTGTATTAAAAGCTGAACTGCAATCCACAAAGAGTATGCGGACGTAGCTCTGCTGCTGCTCCAGGTGGTTTAGCGCAGAGTGGAGAGCTACGGTGATGGCGTCGTCTGTGGATCTGTTTGTGCGATATGCGAACTGGTAGGGGTCGAAGTCTGGGGGGAGGTGGTCCTTGATGTGCTGAAGAACTAGTCTCTCGAAGCACTTCATAATTACCGGGGTGAGGGCCACAGGACAGTAATCATTCAGGCTGGTGACAGGAGACTTCTTCGGCACTGGGATTATTGTTGCAGATTTTAGGCAGGGCGGGATGACTGCCTGAGCCAGGGAGAGGTTAAAGATCCTGGTGAAGGTAGGGGCGAGCTGGTGGGCGTACGCTCTGAGCACCTTACCAGGGTACACCATCTGGGCCGGCAGCTTTCTTGGGGTTCACTGCCAGGAGCACCCGTCTGACATCGTGCTCCTGTACAGTGAAAGGAGTGGTGTAGGAACTGTGTGGGGGCAGGGCAGGAGCAGATGAGTGCTGCTGAGATGTTTCAAAGCTAGCAAAGAAGCGATTTAGCTCCTCTGCTAGCGGCGCACTCCAGTCTCCTGTTGGCACATCACAGTCTCTGAAGTTTGTGATGTCCTGAATACCCTGCCACACCTCCCCTGTGTTGTTGCTGGACAGGTGGGACTCTATGCGCAGCCTGTGGTCCACCTTGGCTTTATTTATTCCTCTTTTCAGATCAGCTTGAGTGGCTCTGTACAGAGCTCTATCACCTGACCTGAAGGCAGCATCGCGAGCCCTGAGGAGTGAGCGGACCTGGCTGGTCATCCAGGGTTTCTGGTTTGGGAAGACCTGGATGTTTTTATCCACCATCACATTCCCGATGCAGAACTTGATATAGTCCAGCACCGTTCCTATGAATGTCTCCAGCTCCTGGTGTTCGAATAAGTCCCAGTCTGTCTGTTTAAAGCAGTCCTGTAGTTTGGAGAGTGCATTGTCAGGACAGGTTGTGATAGTCCTTGTGGTGGGCCTGGCTCTGCGTCTGAGGGGGGTGTAGGCTGGGGAGAGCAGGAGGGAAAGATGGCCTGACTGGCCAAGGTGGGGGAGGGGTATGGCTCTGTACGTGTGCTTGATGTTGGAGTAAACATGATCCAAAGTGTTCTCCCCTCTAGTAGAACACTTAACATGTTGGTAAAACTTTGGCAGTACAGTCTTCAAGTTGGCCTTATTAAAGTCTCCTGCGATTATGTGAACACCGTCAGGGTGGGCCCGCTGCTGGCTGTTTACAGTGTTCAGCAGGAGAGAGAGAGCGCTGTGTTTACACTGGCGTCAGGTGGAATATACACAGCTGTGACAATCACTACAGTTAGCTCTCTCGGTAGAAAAAAAGGCCAGCATTTTACAGACATGTACTCGAGGTCTGGGGAACAGTGTTTATCTATAATTGTTCCGTTGTTACACCAATTATCTTGCACGTAAATACAGAGCCCTCCTCCTCTGCTCTTACCGGAGTCTTCATTTCTGTCCCAGCGGAGCAGAGTGCGGCCTGCTAGCTGCAAGCTAGCATCGGGTATTTCCGGATGAAGCCATGTTTCTGTGATAATTAAAACACAGCAGTCCTGAACATAGCGATTGCCAGCGAGTTGTAATTCCAGATCATCCGTTTTATGCACCAGGGATCTGGCATTGGAGAGATACAGGCTCGGTAGAGGTGGCTTGTGTGGTTGTTTTCTTAGCCTTAGCATAGCACCGGACCTGCGGCCCCGCTTCTGCTTCCTCTCCCTCCTCCATCTGCGCCACCTCCTAGACCCGACAACAATCCACGGAGAGCCCGGCGGTCTCGCTATGTCATCTGGGATGTTATGCGTGAAGAGAAAGTCACTCAAAACAGATATCTGGTGTTGGTCACCGATGGCTAAAAGTGTCTGGCGGGTGTACTGGATGTTCGCAGAACCGATGGTGCACAAACAAGCAAGAAATAAATGCAAAAACAAATAAACAAAAAAAGAGCACTGAAAAGGAGAGCCGTAAGCCGCTGCAACCACGCGTGCCGCCATCGTGTAGCTTTACATTTACAGTCTAGCTTTTTGCCCATTTAAAATTTTGCCCTTGAAGAAATTCATGAAGTCATCACTACTACTTATTGGTGGTGTGCTTGCTTCTGTGGTGGTATTATTCCATGTTAATTTTGCTACAGTATTAACTAAGAATCTAGGATTATTTGTTATCTTCTGTTAGGGGGGATATATTGATCTAGAAGAGGTTTTCTATAATTCAGGAGGCTTTCTGTCCTTGATAATTGGAATACTACCAATTTTGTTTAATGTAATTCATGTTCTAATTTTTGAGTGGCCTGTTTTAAGGTGAGTGTGTGATCATTATACCAGGCTGACAGTTTCTTCTCTTTATTTTATTTTTTTAAAGTGGAACAACAATCTAGGGTATAGTGGAATGTTGACTCTAAGCATTCAGTTGCCTGATCAAGGTCTGTGGGGTCTGACAGTGATCCAATCAAAGTTGATCTGGAGGATTATTGATCTAACTTTGTGCAGTAGCTGATGTGAGATGACCTAATGATCTGAGATAGCTTCAGATTATGGAAATTAGACAATTTTTTCTACACTGAATCCAAACGTTAGTACAGGATGTTTCAAAAAATTTGATATTATTTGAGATACAGATATCCCAGAAACTACATAGTCTTGAGAAATGAAACTGAACAGGCTTAATGTTGAGCAATATAAGGTTTATTCCTCAAAATTTGAATGAGAAATTCAAAAATTATGTGGATTCCATGAACGATTTCACAAATTTTCAATATGTGTGCCTAACCCTAACCCAGCTTTTCTCTTTGAACTTTTTGTTGCCATGTCCAAATCTGCATTGCAGTTGGTGCATTTTTAGAGAATTCCCTCATAAATGCATGCTGGACAGTCTTGTTTGACTGTGTTCGAATGTACTCTAACACACAAAACACCTTTTCTTTTCCAGTGAATGGCATTTCTATACCTAAAAAAATAAAAACAAAAAACACTAAAACATAAAATTTTGACGTTTTCACAAATGCTGTTAAAATTTGAGGTCAATTGAATGAGAATTGGCAAAGTTATTAGACTATGAAATTATATCAGATTTTTTGAAACACTCTGTATTATGTCAAGAGTGTGACCACCATTATGAGTAAGTCCTATTACCTTCTGATTAACCCCTACTGAATCTTGAGCGGACACAAACACTTTCTCCAAGTCTTCCGGGTTATCAAAGTGAATATTAAAGTCTCCAGCAATTAATGCTTTGTATAAAGAAACAACTAGGTTTGATATGAAATCTGCAAATTCACAAAGGAATTCAGAATAGAGAAACTGCTCTCACTAACCATCTCTAGAGTCTGGATGTACACTTAATATTTCAACTTCTTTTACAAACCAACACCACAGGCCTGTGATAATAACCATCTCTCTGCTAAATGAACTGAACAGCTTCTTTGCATGTTTTGAAGCACTAGACAACATGCCTGCACAGAAGATTTCACCCCCCACCAACCAGGTTCTGAGCTTTTCCTCAGCTAGTGTGAAGAACAACATCACACGTACACAAAACACAGTGAAATTCCTCCTCTGCATTTAACCCATCTGAAGACACGAGAACATGCAAACTCCACACATTAGGACCCCCATCGGCCGCTGGGCTCGAACCCAGAAACTTCTTCTTGTGAGGCGACAGTGCTAACCACTACACCACTGTACCACTAAGCAGGATCAACATCCACAAGGCAGAAGGTCTGGACAACATCCCTGGTCAGATGCTGAAAGACTGTACAGAGAAGCTGAAGGATGTCCTTGCAGACATTTTTAATACCTCCTTGATTCAGGCTGTTGTCCCCAGATGCTTCAAAACCACCACCATCATACCTGTGCCAAAGAAGTCCTCTCCATCCTGCTTCAATGACGACTGCCCAGTTGCACTGGCCCCCATGATCATGAAGTGCTTTGAAAGGCTAGTCATGCAACATATAAAATCCATCCTTCCTCCCACCCTGGACCCCTTTCAGTTCGCATTTCGGGCCAATCATTCCACCAATGATGCAGTCTCCTCTGCCCTCCATGTTGCCTTCACTCATCTGAACACAAAAGATTCATGTGAGCATGCTGTTCATAAACTTCAGCATTTAATACCATCATCCCTCAACAGTTGACAGGGAAGCTGGACCTGCTGGGCTTGAACACCTCACTCTAACTGGTTGCTGGACTTTCTCTCTGAGACCCCCTACTGTACATCTCCCTAGACCGCAATCACTAAGATTCAGCAACAAGGCATCAGGCACCATCACACTAAGCACGCCCCCCCCAAGGATATGTACTCAGTCCCCTGCTGTTCACCTTGCTGACCCATGACTGTGTTCCAAAATTCAGCTCCAACCACTTCTTCAAATCTGCTGATGACATGATTGTGGTGCATCTCATCAGCAACAACCACAAAGCCAGTTATAGAAGTGAGGTGACCCAACTGGCCACACGGTGCATGAATAACAACCTCTCCCTAAATGTGGAAAAAAATAAGAGCTTGTTATTGACTTCCAGAAAGCCCACACCCAGCACCTCCCGCTGACCATCAATGGAACTGCTGTTGAACGGGTGAGCAACACCAAATTCCCGGGGGTGCGCATCACAAAGGACCCCTCCTGGGAGAACACTGCATCACTGGCCAAGAAAGCCCAGCAGCGCCTTTATTTCCTCTGGAAGCTGAAGAGAGCCGGAGCCCTGACACCCATCATGCACACTTTTTACTGCAGCACCATTGAGAGCATTCTGACTAGCTGCATCACTGTGTGGTTTGGAAGCTGCACAGCTGCCAATCGTAAGACCATGCAGCACATAGTGTATGTAGCTGAGATCATCAGTGCCTCTTTATCCCCCCCTTCCTGGACATCTACAACACCTGCCTAATTCGCAAAGCCATCAACATTGTGAATGACCCCACCCACCCTTCAAACACCAAGTCAGTCCCCTGCCTTCTGGTAAAAGGTACCAGAGCCTCCAAGCTAGCTCCACCAGCCTGACAAGCAGCTTCATCACCAGGCTGTCAGGATGCTGAACACTCACTCACTCAAAATAACTCAGACTGTTTACTGCAATTCATCCATAGTCTTGTTCAATAAAATCAGGCACTTGTCACTTTACTACTACCTTTTTTCCCTTCCCCCATACATTGACTCACCCTGTAATGGAACATTATTTGCACATTGGATATTCCCATATCCATGAAGCCATTTTATACTACTACCACCATTTGCATCATTTCTTCTGCTTGCGTGGTTTTGTATGTGTGCGCTTTTCTAAATTAAATACTTTTGTTGTGGGGCGGCACGGTGGTGTAGTGGTTAGCACTGTCGCCTCACAGCAAGAAGGTCCTGGGTTCGAGCCCCGTGGCCGGCGAGGGCCTTTCTGTGCGGAGTTTGCATGTTCTCCCCGTGTCCGCGTGGGTTTCCTCCGGGTGCTCCGGTTTCCCCCACAGTCCAAAGACATGCAGGTTAGGTTAACTGGTGACTCTAAATTGAGCGTAGGTGTGAATGTGAGTGTGAATGGTTGTCTGTGTCTATGTGTCAGCCCTGTGATGACCTGGCGACTTGTCCAGGGTGAACCCCGCCTTTCGCCCGTAGTCAGCTGGGATAGGATCCAGCTCGCCTGCGACCCTGTAGAACAGGATAAAGCAGCTAGAGATGAGATGAGACTTTTGTTGTGTATTTATGTTTACAGCGAGGGTCTGGGAGAAACGATATTTAAATCCCATCTATGTCCTGTACATATGGCAGAATTGACCATAAGGTTGACTTGACTTTCTCCATCAGACAGTTAACTAATATACATACATCACAAATCAAGCTACTACTAATGATGGAGGAAGAATGACTAAACATCCTGTACTCGACACACTGAACAAGCTGAATATTTGACATGGTGCGTGTTAAACATACCTTCGTCAAAGATTCCTTTGTTTTACCAACGTTGAGATGCAGGTGGTTTTCCCCATTCCAAGAGACAAAGTTGTCCACTGTTTCTCAGTACTTTGAATGCATTCCACAGTGGAGAACTTCTGCAAGTAGTATGAGTTGGAGTTGTACTGAAAATCCAGTGTGTAGAGCACGGGCGATTGCTCTAAGACAACGAGGGAGGCTCAGCCTCCTCTAAAAATGACGAACATCATGTAGGATGAATTGCGCTAGGCTTATGTTATAGCTGACCTTATAACATTGCTATTTCAGATCCAGAATCATAGAAATATATGTGCTCAACCCAACTACAGTGCGAAATCATTCTGTTATAACTTTCCTCAGTTCGCCTAATGTGTGTGTGAGTTTTTCCCCCTCGTGACAGCACGATGCAGCGCAGCCTCAGTGGATTGGGAGCTATGTGCTTGTCAGTCTCAAAATGCAAGACGATTATTGGACAAATACTGCGAAAACGCCCGCCCACGGAGTCTCATGGACTCCCAGCCTCAGTGGACTTCAACGGCATTTGGGAGCTATGCGCTTTTCAATCTCAAAATGCAAGACGGTTATTGGACAAATACTGCGAAAATGCCTGCCCACGGACTCTGAGCCTCACATGAGAGGGACATGGCAGTTTCCGCGAGGAGACTGGTGATTGGTGAAAGCGGCCGGATATTTTCTTTGATTGACAGCTCGTTTCAACTATAGACAGGCAGCGGTACAGTGTTGCCAGATTGTGGGCGGTTTTAAGTGCATTTTGGCGGGTTTTGAACATATTTTGGGCTGGATAACGTCAGCAGTGTCTGGCAACATCAGTTCAGTCCCATGCGGATTCGCAAGTGCTGTGGTGTATTGTAAGAGATCGGCTTACATTTCGATTTCATTCATTACATACGGTTTCTACCAGCTTTTTTAGTTTGTATATATTTTCATTGTAAATAAAGTGTAAATATAGTGTTGTCAAGTTTGCTATCTTAGTTCCAGAAATTTTGTTTATTTGAGTGACTGAACTTGAGGGGGCTAGTCAGCTAGCAAGAAAGCTGCGCATGGATGCCAAGCATTGCTGATTTAATTTTGGCGAAGCCATTTGCCAGTCTTCCTTTCGAGGAAAAAATTAAAATTAAAGAGCAGGGTAGACCAACGCCTCAAATTGACTTGGTGAAAAAGGTAGGGAATAATACTCGTTCCTTTCAGCTCTGCCTAAACTCAAGGAGGCATGGGATAGAGGGGACATTGCCTACTTGAGATATGATCGCCTTGTGTCCCACCCACCGAGGGAGCGAGGGGCTGCATTGCCCTCACTCTTGTCCTCCACACCAGCTTGAACGAAGAGGAGTGGTATGTAGGACTCAGAGATGAAGGCCTTCTGATTTTATTTTATGTTATTGTTAAACTTTTCATTTTTCTTTAAACATCAATGACTACATCAAACACTGATATGCCTTGCATAAAGCTAGGCCTCAGCAAGGGCCTAGTTTTGGCTCATGTGAATGTATGTAGTCTGCGCAATAAGTACCATGATGTAGAGCATATTGTCAGGGATAACTGCATTAACATCATTGCTATTTCTGAGACCCACCTTGATGATTCTTTCTCTGATTCACTCATAGCTATTCAGGGTTTCTCCATTTTTAGAAAAGATAGAAATATGTATGGGGGTGGGGTGGCTGTTTATGTTCAAAATGATTTACCTGCTAAAATACGTTATGATCTGATGAGTGAAGAAATTGAAGCTGTTTGTGTACAAGTCCATTTGCCTTATTTAAAACCAATTATAGTATGTTGCTTCTATAGGCCTCCTAGTGCAGATGCTGTTTATATGAATGGGTTGTGTGAGATGTTTGACAGAATATCAGATGAAAATAGAGAAATCTACTTGTTGGGTGACATGAATGTGGACTGGTTGGTGCAGTCATGTCCAAATAAGAATAAGTTACTCTCTATATTAAATACTTGTAATATGTCTCAAATTGTTGCATCTCCTACAAGAATTCATCTAGGCAGTGATGGCAATACTTCTGAGACATGCATTGATCATATTTATACAAATGTTGCTGAACACTGTTCTAAGGCCATTTCAGTCCCTGTAGGTTTCAGTGACCACAATATAATAGCGGTCACTAGAAAAACTAAGGTTCCAAAATTTAAAGCTAAAACAATTTTTACAAGGTCTTATAAGAGATTTAATGAAGATTTGTTTATTGATGAAATATCTAATATTGATTGGAACTTGGTGTGTAGTGAGGATGACCCTGAAGCTGCTTTAGATTTATTTATGTCAATATATATGAGTGTTGTAGACAAGCATGCTCCTTTAAAAAAGTTCATGGTCAAAAATAGGTCTGCCCCATGGCTTGACAACAGTATTAGGACCCTAATGGCAGAGAGAGACAGGGCTAGAAAGGCCTCTGTCAGCTCGGGATCGATAGATGATAGGAATAAATATTGCTTCTTGCGTAATCAGGTTACAAAACTTAACAAGGTGAAGAAAAGGGAATATTTTAAACAAAGGTTATACAATGCGAGATATGATAGCAAACAAATTTGGAATGTTTTTAATCAAATAATGGGTCGAAAGACAACTGTGGGCACTCCCTTAGTGGAATCAAATGGACTTGTCCTCACTAAACCAGGTGAAATTGCAAATCATTTTAATGGGTTTTATGTGGGTAAAGTATCTAAACTAAGGCAGGACATGACTATTACAAACAACAGCAAAGCAAATGACTGTATTAAGAAAATAATAATGAAAGACAAAAGGTGTGAATTTAAATTTCTTCAGATTGAAGTCAGTGAAGTGGAGCGGTTACTCCGCTCTCTTCCTGATAGTAAGACAGCAGGACTAGATAACCTTGACAGTAAAGTGCTGAGATTGACTGCAGGTATCATTGCATCTCCTATATGCCACATTATTAATAGAAGTTTGGAGGTGGGCCTATGTCCAAAGAGGTGGAAAGAGGCAAAGGTTATTCCTCTGCCTAAGGATACCAAGGCAGCTTTTAATGAAAAGAATTCTAGACCCATTAGTATTTTACCTGTTTTGAGCAAAATCATGGAAAGGTTGGTGTATTCACAAATTCAAGCTTATTTTATATCAAATAATTTGCTAACTAACTTTCAACATGCCTATAGAGCTGGTCACTCCGCTTCTACTGCACTGATACAGATGACTGATGATTGGCTTAAGGCTATAGATAACTCAATGCTGGTGGGAGCTGTGCTGCTAGACTTTAGTGCGGCATTTGATGTGCTTGACCATTTACTACTGGTTGAAAAACTTAAATGTTATGGTTTTAACTCTTCTGCTCTAAAATGGATAACAAGTTATTTGTCCTCCAGATCACAAAAGGTATATCTTAATGGCAGCCTGTCGAGTAGCAGAGGTCTAGAGTGTGGCGTCCCACAGGGTAGTTGCCTTGGACCTTTGCTCTTCTCTGTATTTACTAATGACTTACCTTGGGCTACCAAAAGTGCCACAACTGTTTTATTCGCGGATGATTCAACATTGTATTGTTCTGCAAAATCATGTAATGTACTTAATGAAGTTTTGAGCAGTGAATTAAATGTGGTGTATGACTGGGTAGTATGTAACAGACTCGTGCTTAACATCTCTAAGACTAAATGTATTGTGCTGGGAACCAGGCACAGGTTATCTACAAGCCCAAAGCTTGATTTAAAATTGTGTAGCTTGGCAGTTCAACAAGTTGAAAGTACTAAACTCCTTGGAGTGATGCTGGACTGCACTCTGTCTTGGTCTAAGCACATTGATTATATACTTTTAAAAATGGGAAGAGCAATAGATGTTTGTAGGAAATGTGCTTCTTTTGTTGCCCGTCCACTTTTAAATCAGATAGTTCAGAGTTTGGTATTATGTCATCTTGATTATTGCTCAATGGTGTGGTCATCTGCTAACAGTGGTGACCTTAGGAAGCTCCAGGTAGTTCAGAACAGAGCAGCACGGTTAGTTCTGGGCTGCTCACCAAGGTCTAATGTAAGCCGAATGCATGCCTGCCTGTCTTGGCTTACTGTTGAAAATAGGTTGAAGTGTAATACACTTGTGCTGTTCAAGTCAGTTATGACCTCTAAAATGCCAATTTTTATACACGAACAAATAGTTTTTAGTAATACTATGCATAATCATTGCACTAGAGCTTCCAGTAATGGACAGCTTGAATTACCCACTTCAAAAAACAAAAACAATGCATTAATGAGATCTTTTATTTTTAGATCACTGACTTTGTGGAATAACCTGCCCCAAACCCTCTGTATTCTTAGCAAATTATCTTTTAAAAGAATTCTTAAGGTTTACTTAACACAGTAATTTACTGTATGTTTCTGTTGTCTGGAATGCTGTTATTGTTTTCTCAATGTATGTATTTTATTTGTTGCTCATTGCTTGATGTGATGTGTATTCATTTTATATTTATAATTGTATAATTGTTGTATGTTTATTTTAATGCGGACCCCAGGAAGACTAGCTGGTTGCTAAGGCACCAGCTAATGGGGATCCTTAATAAATCAAATCAAATCCTGGTACGAGAAAGTGAATTGGCTAACAGCAAGTGACCCACATCAACAACAGTAAATAGGCTACTTTAGTAATATGTCATGGATGGACCAAAAATATAGAATCTATTTAAAATGTTTATGCTGAGTATATTATCTCATCTCATCTCATTATCTCTAGCCGCTTTATCCTTCTACAGGGTCGCAGGCAAGCTGGAGCCTATCCCAGCTGACTACGGGCGAAAGGCGGGGTACACCCTGGACAAGTCGCCAGGTCATCACAGGGCTGACACATAGACACAGACAACCATTCACACTCACATTCACACCTACGCTCAATTTAGAGTCACCAGTTAACCTAACCTGCATGTCTTTAGACTGTGGGGGAAACCGGAGCACCCGGAGGAAACCCACGCGGACACGGGGAGAACATGCAAACTCCACACAGAAAGGCCCTCGCCGGCCCCGGGGCTCGAACCCGGACCTTCTTGCTGTGAGGCGACAGCGCTAACCACTACACCACCGTGCCGCCCTGAGTATATTATATTGGAATATATGTTTTTCTGGATATGAATTAAACACAGCTACAATTTGGAAAACATTTTTAAACAAAAACACAGCCGAGGTCAATTTTTAAACAACATGCCACAATTTTAAAATATAAAATGTTAAAATATACCCCCCCCAACACCACCATCATGTATATTGGACAGTAGGCTAATGGGCCAAAAGAACCTGTTATTTCACAGTTTGTGACCCTGCCAACAATCAGCCAGATCAGAGGCAAGAGTATGGGCAAAATTGATGTGTTTTTTTCTTTTAAAATCTGTAAATATCGTAACCGACCAGCCTCCCCTGTTTGAAAGACTGCCAGCCGCCACTGGTGTAGAGAGTAAAAAGGAAAGGTGATCGAACTGTTCCCTGAGGTGTCCCAGTGTTACTGACCAATGTCTTCAACACACCACTCTGGAGCTTCACACATTGTATCTGTTGGTCAGGCAGTCCATAATTCTGCTCACTGTAGGAACATCAATGTGATCCAACATGAAAAACATGATCTTCACTGTAGCTCCAGGCTTGTCCAGGTATACAGTATGTGGGCTCTGTGCAGCCTGTAGATCAGAGCATCATCCATGCCCATGACCATCCATGACAAGGTCTGAGCTGTTTCAGGGCTAGTCTCTCCAATGTCTTCATGATGTGTGAGTTGAGTACAACAGGTCTGTAATCCTTAAGGTTGCTGAGGGATCCTGGTTTTGGTACTGGAACTGTACAGGAAGCCTTACAGAGCTGGGGCACTTTCTATCTTAGAGAGAGAAAACAGGTGCTGTGGCACATTGTGTAGCTAGCTAGTGCAGAACTTCAGCATGCTTTTTAGTCAGGACAGACAGCACTGTTGCTTCCACATGGGAGTTGCAGGGCAAGCTCCAGCACATAGTGCACTCCAGACAGGAACCAGTGTGTGTGATCCTTGGTATTCCTTGCTTCCCCTGCTCTCTCTCCCTTTAAGGGTGCCATACCACACCTTCTCCCTGGCATATAGCAACACCATCTGATGATCCCCTCAAGACATTCAGGGTTCAAGTCCTAGCACTGCGAAGTTGCCACTGTTGGGCCCTTTAAAAAGGGATTGAAAAAAGTGTGTATTGTGAATGTGATCCTTTTCAAAACAGATAGAAAAAAGTAAGTTTTCAAAAATATGCAGATACATGTAGACAAGGCCACAGGCCAAGCCAAAAGCTAAATGAAGATAGCAGCACTCAGATAAAGGGAAAAAGCAGTTATGATGGCAATTACAGTGATGGGCTCAACATCTTGGTACACCTCAGATACTGTGGTATGGTAGTGCATTGCATTACTTGTTATATAATGTGTGCTCTGTGAAACACCTTGTGTGGAAGAAGCTGTACATTAGTAATTTTAGTCATGTTAAAAGTGGATTTGCACAACTGGGTGAGTGATCTAGTGCTCTGATCCAATGTTTTGTGAAAAAAGTGCGTCTTTTCTGATGAGGTCCAGTGAGATTTTGTCATCAGAAAGCACCAGACAGACAGTCATGGTCTGAATCCCTGATGACAGTCCCAAATGTATACCCTGAAGATTTCAGTCACTAAAAACAGTTTATGCCTAAGACTCGCATATGTGTCAGTGGAGGAATTCACTTGGATTTAATGAAAAAAAAAAAAAACCTTCTGAAATAATAAAACTCATGTTTGTACTAAACATCCTGTAAACACAGTACTGTTTGTTTTATTAAATTGTTGTATTTGTTTTTATTTTTCTACACCTGTGTAATGTAATGATTTATGATCTTACTCTCTGAAGTCAGCCAGAAGAGGGTGGGGTTCAGTTTCAGTCTAATTTCTCCCAAGGTTTCTGACATGACTCAGGGAGTTTTTCTTCATCACTGTCTCTGGATTGTTCATTAGGGCTCTAACTCTGCATGCAGATTTCTGTAAAACCAGAGGCTCCAACTCTCCCGCCATGGGCAGGAGATCTCCTGCTTTAGGGAACATTTAGAAAATCCTCCCGCTCACAACATAATCTCCCGCCCGCCCTTACTACACATGATTAGTTAAAACAATATATAACTTGATCATGGCCGTAGCCAGCTATGAGGCTCCCGCGGTCCGGACCTCGGTCATTTTTAAGAGCTGAAAATACATTTGTATGCTAAATATTCAACTGGATAAAAAATAAAGAATAACATTAAAACGTCTCCATAAAAAGTGCATTGCTAATTATGTTAAACGCTGATTGTCTTCTGTGTCTGTTTCGTGGGCGCGGCTCTGAGACCAAGAACACAAAAGCGAACGAGTGCGTGACTCAGGGGAGGAACACAGTGCAGGAGACACGGTTTTTCCATGGTAACCATCAGCACACTTTCATGAAGCTGTTAAATTTACATTTTCGAAGCAGCGCAGTTTTGTAATCATTGCTTGGGCCAGATCAAACCATTAAACAAGCTTAAATTATTCTTACTCTTGCCACATACATGATTTTTTGTTTTCAAAACTGATGATATTCAGTTCAAACACCATGAAAAGTAATTTCAGGAATAGATCTCTTGTGTGGTGTGTAATTCACCCCGCTCATTTAAATATGGCGAACATTTTTCAGCACACGCTTTGCGCATCACGGACCTCAGTGATTTTAAAATGCTGCTGGAGCCCTGACCTTGATCCATTTCTGTTGACGAAAATTAATAGTTGACTTTCTGCTTTTCGTGTGTCTGACATTGTATGGGTGGACTCAAGTGTGTACCCCACGGTATATGCTGATTCCCCGGTCGGTACACCGATCGGCGTAACGGGGGGGGGGATTGGAGTGAATACCGGAGGCCTGCGCGCGCAGATCAAGCATGCATATGAATAGAGTGGAATTCGGTACACCGCGGGGTCACACTGAGCCACCCAATGTCTTAGCAGTTACCAATAAAGCATACAGATGGCGCTATTAATGATACGTACGAGAAAACCCGCGACACTCAACCATTTTGTTTGTTTTTTTGCATCTGCATTTATCGCCTGCTCGGCTTTAACTTTATGTTCTCTTGAATGAGATAATGAAACAAAGTTCCATTGGTGGAAATGGTGAAAGCCAAACTACGAAGAGAAAATATCAGAAAATCACCAAGATAAAGTTGGGATCGCCCGTCGTGATGGTCGCCAGGGACGAATGGCGGACTATTTTCGACGGCAGCAAGACGACCCTATATCTGACAGGGTTAGATCACCAGACCAGACGTTAGATTCTAGCCAACTTGTCTGACTTTTTTGTCTGACTTTTACTAACTTAGACTTAGAAATAGAATATTATTAGAAGAATATTATCATCAGAGGGTCTACCATTGGCAATTTATAATAGTCATTATTGACATTAACATTGACTGTAGGCATATTAAAGGTTTGGTCTATAGTTACTGGATTTATCCAGATCTGTTACTAAGATTTAATTGACACGAAATGTGGTGAATCACATATATATATATATATATATATATATATATATATATATATATATACACACACACACGCGCATACATAAACTCCCTTACATTGTCTCCCTCCGAGCTACTCGCAGAGAGGGAGAATCTCCCTCTTTGCAATTTCCCAAGTTGGAGCCTCTGTAAAACTGTATTGTGCTTAATGTTAAAAGACATATACTAGTGCATCACAAAAAATTAGAATATTGTGAAAAAGTTCGATATTTTCCATCAGTTATTTAAGAAAGTGAAAATGTTAAATATTAAAGACTCATTACACATAAACTAAAATGTTTCAAGCATTTTTCTATTTTAATCAGTATGGCATACAGTACAAAAACATAAAAAAAAACCCATCTCAAAATATTAGAATATTTCATTTCGAGTTTGAGTAAAACAGTATGAACACAGTGTATCTCGCGGTCTAGTTCAGTACACACAACCACAATCATGGGGAAGACTGCTGACTTGACTGTTGTCCAGAAGATGATCACTGATGCCCTCCACAAGGAGGGTAAGCCACAAAAGGTCATTGCTGAAAAGGGTGGCTGGAAAAAGTGCACAAGCAACAGGGATGGCCGCAGTCTTGAGAGGATTGTCAAGAAAAGTTGATTCAAGAACTTGGGAGAGCTTCACAAGGAGTGGACTGAGGCTGGTGTCAGTGTATCAAGACCCATCACGAACAGACATCTTCAAGAAAGGGGATACAACTTTCACATTCCTAATATCAAGCTACTCCTGAGCCAGAGACAATGTCAGAAGTGTCTTATCTGGGCTAAGGAGAGAAAGAAATGGACTGTTGCTCAGTGGTCCAAAGTCCTCTTTTCAGATGAAAGTACATTTTGCATTTAATTTGGAAATCACGGTTCTAGAGTCTGGAGGAAGAGTGGAGAGGCACAGAATCCAAGGTGTTTGAAGCCCAGTGTGAAGTTTCCACAGTCTGTGATGATTTGGGGTGCCATGTCATCTGCTGGTGTTGGTCCACTGTGTTTTATCAAGTCCAAAGTCAACACAGCCATCTACCAGGAGATTTTAGAGCACTTCATGCTTCCATCTGCTGACGAGCTTTTTGGAGATGCTGATTTCCTTTTCCAGCAGGACTTAGCACCTACCCACAGTGCCAAAACTACTACCAAATGGTTTGCTGACCATGATATTACTGTGTTTGATTGGCCAGCCAACTTGCCTGACCTGAACCCCATAGAGAATCTATGGGGTATTGTCAAGAGGAAGATGAGAAACACCCGACCCAAAAATACAGATACGCTGAAGGCCACTATCAAAGCAACCTGGGCTTCAATAACACCTCAGCAGTGCCACAGACTGATCACCTCCATGCCACACCGCATTGATACAGTAATTCATGGTAAAGGAGCCCCAACCAAGTATTGAGTGTATAAATGAATACACTTTTCAGAAGTTGGACATTTCTGTATTGTAAATCCTTTTTTTGATTGATCTTAGGGAATATTCTAATAATTTGAGATACTGGATTTCTGATTTTCATGAGCTATAAGCCATCTCATCTCATCTCATTATCTGTAGCCGCTTTATCCTTCTACAGGGTCGCAGGCAAGCTGGAGCCTATCCCAGCTGACTACGGGCGAAAGGCGGGGTTCACCCTGGACAAGTCGCCAGGTCATCACAGGGCTGACACATAGACACAGACAACCATTCACACTCACATTCACACCTACGGTCAATTTAGAGTCACCAGTTAACCTAACCTGCATGTCTTTGGACTGTGGGGGAAACCGGAGCACCCGGAGGAAACCCACGCGGACACGGGGAGAACATGCAAACTCCGCACAGAAAGGCCCTCGCCGGCCACGGGGCTCGAACCCGGACCTTCTTGCTGTGAGGCGACAGCGCTAATCACTACACCACCGTGCCGCCAGCTATAAGCCATAATCATCAAAATTAAAACAAAAAAGGCTTTAAATATTTCACTTTACATGTAATGAATATAGAATATATGAAAGTTTACCTTTTTGAATTAAATAATGAAAAAAGGAACTTTTTCATGGTATTCTAATTTTTTGAGATGCACTAGTACATCCTGAAAATAAAATAAAACTGAATTAAATCATATACCTGAAGTAATGTGTCTAAAGAGAGTGCACTACCGTGTGTGTCCACACAACAATGATGTTAGCAGTCTAAGAATTGTGAAGCTCCTATCTGCAGCTGTCCCAAACCAAGCTAAATAAATAACCCCAGGTAGTCTACACTTCATTTGTAGTATGTTTGGAGCAGAGACACAGCTGTCTTTCTGGGGTTTTGTCTCAAATCACCAAGGTACTGAACTAAATCCTGTGTTTTAACCTTGTAGATCCCATTGTCAGTGAATCTGATGGATGTTTATAATGATCAGAGTTTAGCTCTGCCCGCTGTCTCCATCAGCACTTCCTGTCCTGAGAACCTGCCCAACATCAAAAGGGAGTTCTGTGGTAAGTGTACACACACACACGACTGTTTAATCTGAATAACATGACAGTTTTAACAAGAACAAACAACTTCCTCTCTCAGATGCAGACGCTCGTGTTCTTGCAAAGGAACGACAGAAAAAAGACAACCACAACCTGAGTGAGTTCCCCAACACCCATTTCTTATAAAACTGACTTACTGTGAGTACCAAATCTATTTTCTCTTCATGTTTTCCCCATTTCCTTGCAGTCGAGAGGAGACGGCGTTTCAACATCAACGACCGCATTAAAGAGCTTGGCACTCTCATCCCCAAATCCAACGACCCGTACGTCAATCACCATAAGACTGTTACTGGACCATCAGATCTGCTACTGTCAGCTCAGTGTATGTGTGTTTCTGTTCAGGGACATGCGCTGGAACAAGGGCACTATTCTGAAGGCCTCAGTGGACTACATCAGGAAGCTGCAGAGGGATCAGCAACATGCCAAAAAGCTGGAGACCCGACAAAAGAACCTGGAGATCGCCAACCACCACCTGATGCTGCGGGTACAGGTACAGAGCTCTGCATCATCACGAACGTGTGCTGAAAGGCTCCGTGTTCTACTGAATAAGAAATGCTAATTAGCACATTCTCTGTTCTCTTTGCTAATGTAGGAGTTGGAGATGCAGGCTCGAGCTCATGGACTCATGCCCTCACCTCTCTGTTCTCCAGAACATTCTGCTTGTCCAGTCAAACAGGAGCTGATACTGGGTGATTGCGACATGCCCAAAAATGGCCACATCATGACCTCTGACCCTGGGGCCTATGGGGTCATGGCCAAGACAACAGGTGCAAAACTAGAAGACATGCTGATGGAGGAGACAGAGCTGCCATTAACAACAAGCCTTTCACCAAAGAACAGCAGCAGCAAGAGTAGCATTAGCATGGAGGAGCGCACATGTTAGTACTTCCTGGTCTGACATCAGCGATGCATATTTTATTTTCTGAAGAAGCACTTCTTGCTTTTCTATATTTACACTAGTTTTATTTTATATTAAACGATGTATTGTAAGCATTTTAAGTTTACTTTGAAATCAGTAAAATTAATCAGTAGAGTCAAACAGAATTCCAGTTTAATCTAGTTGGTGATGATTTGAATGTGAGTGATTAATAACTTCATTAGCATGTTAGCTGTAGATAAACACCGAGTCTAGACATCAGTAATAAACTCATCCTCCTCAGCACAGAACCTCGCAGTCACACTGCACTTTAACATCGTTTATAGAGACATTAGATTAGACGCTGCAGAGACGTACAACTTCACCGTCATGGTTTAGGCAGAATGTGAATGTTTAGAGCATTAATTTAAAATGTATTGTGTGTAGAATTTAATTTCCACAGGTCCTGTTTATAGTGAATTTATCTTCCAAACACACAGCTATTTATCTGCTCCTGACTGTAAAGTTAATGCTCTGAAGGAAAACTTGATTTCATTGTCTGATAAATTAGTGCAATAAAGTTTGTTTATTTATGAATGAATGTAACCTGACAGTTTTACTCATTAAAGCCAAGAGTCAGGACTAAAACAGATCACCGTGTCTGATTAGTGTGTCGACTCCAAACACTTCCCAGACAACAGCGCCAGAGGCACACGCGCACGCACCTCATTTCAAACAGGAGAAAACTGGGAAAAGTCCAACTTTCACATTAATATACACAAATCCTAAATATCTTTATTTAAATAAATAAATAAACCCAATCCAACCCACTGAGCAGCAAACACAAAAATACTTAAGGAATGTTTTCCCCCTTTATTTGGGCTGGATTTTGGGTTTTATGCCTGAGTCAGATAGCAAACAGCAGCAATTCTCAATTTTACCATTAAAGATAATAATAATAATAATAATAATAATAAACACAAAATGAATAAAATAAACTATTATTTTCAGGTAAACATCATGGACATGAGGAGGCAAAGTCATAGCTATCAACAGCTCACAAAATAAAACATTTAAATTCAGAAGGTTATCATCATACTTGATAACTTTAATGATGTTAATTAAATTCAAGAAGTGATGTTGAAGGATAATTTACTATCGAGAGTACAACTTTATCCTGGGCAAAATGTGTGTAAACAGTAAGCACGTCTCATCTGAGCATCTCACACCTCTGTGACTGAGAAAAACAAACAGCAGAGTTATTAAATGTGATTATACACTTCATTATGATTAAAATAACTATAAATTAAATTACAAAATTTAATCTTCAATACTCTGAACACATGAGAAATGCTACAGCTAATAAAAAGTACAAAGTTTCTTCTGCTTCAAGTACAGAAACACATGCTAATGCTAACTTTAAACACCCGTATTTTCATCCAGTTTACTGTCCATGTGGAATTTAGCATCTCAGTGACACGGACATTTACATAAAAGTCTTTCTGCTTTATTCTACAAGGCTACAATGATCCTAAAGTAAAAAAAGTGACCTGAGATATTAGCATCTGTTCAGCAGTAACACCACATGCAAACATTTCGCACCTTCAGTCCACCTCATTTATTCTGAAAATCAAAAATTTAGTTTAAATACAAAAATACAAATTGCTAAAGCTAAGCACTAACCCTTTATGCACCAGGAGTGACCTGAGACAAGAATGTAAACAGGAAGCAGTTTTGTTTTTTTTTTTAAATCCAAAAGGAATTCAACATTAGCTTTCAGCATCTCAGCCACACTCAGTTAATGGGACGAGGTACTGTGAGGAACGCTCAATAGCGCCGGCTTAAAGATAGCATGATGCTATTCTGTGTTTAATAGAAGGAGGCTGTGTGTGTGTACAGAGTCCTCCGGCCTAAGTGGGGCAGCACAGAGCCGTGAAGGTCAAGTGGGTGGTGCAGGGTGGAGTTAGCACCACAGTCAATGTAGCGATAAGCCTCCAGTGTGTTCTGTGCACTGCGAACCATGTAGGACGTTTTTACAGATGTCCTAGAGAGAGAGAGAGAGAGAGAGAGAGAGAGACCCCTCTTCAGGAAAAGTCAACAAGTTGGTTGTGATCAGTGTATGAGGAGTAGGTGACCACTGCCTGAGTGATAGTGTGATGAGTATCTGACCAGTGTGTGATTAATGAGTTAAACTGTGATGAGTCTGTGATGTGTGTGACAGTAGGGTGATTAGTGTGGGGAAAATGTGTAATTAGTGTTTGGAGAGTGTGCGGTTACCGTGTGACGAGTGTGAATTGGTGTGTAATTAAGCTTCATGTATTGACTCAGTGTAATATCCATGTTTGAACTGTATGAGGAGTGAAATGAGAGACTCACTGTGTGAACACCACGATGTTGTGAACCTTAATACTCGCCATGGTGCAGAAAGCACTGTGAGAACAAGAACACACGCATCAGACTTCAACACACACACACACACACACTCCCTCCCTCTCTCCCTTCAACACACAAAAAACTCTTATCTCACCATGAGCTCAGTGTAGGTGTGAATCAGGTGTTAAATGTGAATTCGCTATAAATATAAAAGTAAACTCACTACACGTAAGACAGCGAACCGCTGATCTCCACACTCACAGTGAAGTTCATCTGTACACACACACACACACACACACACACAGTCATTGCAGAAAAAACAATCAGTAGGTGATAACGTACCTCTCTACACCCTGCCCCATACCCGTCTCTACACCCTGCCCCATACCCGTCTCTACACCCTGCCCCATACCCGTCTCTACACCCTGCCCCATACCCGTCTCTACACCCTGCCCCATACCCGTCTCTACACCCTGCCCCATACCCGTCTCTACACCCTGCCCCATACCCGTCTCTAACCCTGCCCCATACCCGTCTCTACACCCTGCCCCATACCCGTCTCTACACCCTGCCCCATACCCGTCTCTACACCCTGCCCCATACCCGTCTCTAACCCTGCCCCATACCCGTCTCTACACCCTGCCCCATACCCGTCTCTACACCCTGCCCCATACCCGTCTCTACACCCTGCCCCATACCCGTCTCTACACCCTGCCCCATACCCGTCTCTACACCCTGCCCCATACCCGTCTCTACACCCTGCCCCATACCCGTCTCTACACCCTGCCCCATACCCGTCTCTAACCCTGCCCCATACTCGTTTGTGACTGAACCCCTCACCGATATTCATCTCTGACTGACCCCACCTCCATACTCACCTCTATCTAATCCCTCACAATACCGGTCTATGACTGACCCCTCCCCCACTGACTGACTACTTTCACATTACCATGAATGCTTTGCGCTTTTTTTTTTTTTAATTTGGGGGGGGGGGGGGGGGGGGGGGTAACCAAAACATAAATAAAAAACAGGGTGCCGCACACGAACAGTAATCTTTCAAATTTAAAATCTCCCTAAAACCTTCAAAGAAGTGCCAAAACTAACTAAACCAAAGCTTAAAGAAATCTGCAAAGCCTTTTATGAACTTCGAGAAATAAATCGGTAAAAAAGCGTCTGTAAATATTGTATCAAACACTGAACATCTTGACTTCGGGTGACAGCCAACAGCCTTCTTCGTCTGTCAACACGGGTGTTCCAACAATTACTGACCTGCAGAAGTTAAAGGAGAACTGATGGCAAATTTTTTTTTATCATCAATATTCTATTTCTCATTTTATTAAATATTTGAATGCATGTTTGATCGCTATTTTGTCGCTGCTATAGCAAGTTCTGAGTGTTTAAAATATGCTGTAATACATCAGTGCATATGTCAAAGCAACGGCCGTAAACAAGATTCGTTGAGACCTGTGCGAGACATCGTAGGACAGAAGTAAAACGTACAGCGGAAATCAAAGTGACCAACATCTGCCAGCGTTGCAAAAGACACGCGCCCTCTTTCAAACGCTGATGTCATCAAACCGCAAGTTTTGTTTGTTCTGATAGCAATCAGGAAAGTTTGAAAAAAGTCGGCAGTAATCGTCATTTAAACTCGTTATTGTGCAATATTTCGTTTGGAAAAGAGTTTTTAAAATGGCGGCACTGACACGTCACGTTTCAAAGTCTCGCACAAGTCTCGTGAAGATTGCGCAGATAAGCGACGCCTGCCGTGGACCAAACGAACCAAATTCAACACGGCTAAAAATCCAATAGGCCGATAAGTATCATATTTATTTGCAATTAGTTGCCCATACGAGTCACGATATAAGGTTACTAAAACCGAAAACATAATTGAAGAACACGTTAAGAAATAAAGCAAATTTTAAAAATGACTTCAGTTCCCCTTTAAAAGATCGTCAGAAGAGCTGAGAAAGATCGACACTGATCAGAGAAGAATTCACAGTGAAATCATTTTTGGTGGCTGCTGGTTACGACAAGAAAGCCATAAGAATAAACAAAACGCTTCATGCACGGGAACACAAGCACAGAATTCACTCAGTCAAGTAAGGACTGTAAACACAGCAGAACTGTCACATTTATTTTTTTTAAAGTTGACTTTGATTTCCTTCACTCCGATTTTCCTAGAGGCGGCACGGTGGTGTAGCGGTTAGCGCTGTCGCCTCACAGCAAGAAGGTCCGGGTTCGAGCCCCGTGGCCGGCGAGGGCCTTTCTGTGCGGAGTTTGCATGTTCTCCCCGTGTCCGCGTGGGTTTCCTCCGGGTGCTCCGGTTTCCCCCACAGTCCAAAGACATGCAGGTTAGGTTAACTGGTGACTCTAAATTGAGCGTAGGTGTGAATGTGAATGGTTGCGTGTCGCCCTGTGATGATCAGGTGACCTGTCCAGGGTGAACCCCGTCTCTCACCCATAGTCAGCTGGGATAGGATCCAGCCCACCCGTGACCCTGCACAGGATAAGCAGCTCCAGGTAATGGATGGATGATTTTCCTCAAGCTCATATACTACCAGATTACGACAATCTTTGGACTGTTAGAGCTACAGGGTCAAATACTACATTCGATCTCCCTACATAAACAGTAAAAGGGGAAGGACATGTAAGCTTACTTACACTGTAGCGTTTGCACTTTGTTTTGGGAGTTTATCCTTCAATAAAGTTGTCCTTTTCAGTTGTTTGACTTGTCTTTGTTTTTCACACTTATGACGAAACACAAAGACCGGGGTTGTAGGCTTCGGGACTTGGAGCATCAGACTTTTCTCCACCACTGAAGTGTGTAGAACACCGTCACGTGTTATCCGTCGGTGTAAAGTTTTGTCAGCAAATTCTGTCTAACCACGCTTTGACGCTTAACCTCTTTAGATATTCCATAAAACTTTAAATCACGATTCCTTTTATGGCTATTTGAACAAGTTGGTGCACAGCAAAAGTCGCTTTTCCCCATGTGAATAGCCCCCCAAGCATAAATACATCACTTGTTTATCACAATGCATTGTGGGGGACAGCTGGGGTCGGTAGTTGAGCAATATGAGAGGTATCAGATTAATTTTACGTGAGAGCAATTTTGCCATGCTCTGTCGTGGAAGACCATGAAATTGGTGATTTAAAGAGGTGGATAACATGTCGAGGGTTTACAGCAGGAAAATCAGTATCCAAATCAAGTTTGGTGAGAAGGTAAGAGTCGAGACCGAGTCTACCACACTGTACATCAAATCTCAGAATGTCTCATTTCTGAGGACGTGTATTGCACCAGCTAAACTTTGAGAAAACAAATCTGAATATCAGGAATTGGCGCAGAGCAGCGCTCTCGTGGGTGAACATACGTGGGCAAATAACGGTCCGAGTGATAAAGGAGTGATTAGTTAAATAAAACTTGATATCAGGAAATATTAACCCCCCCCAAAAAAAAATAAAAACCCCACCCACCCACAACACCTTTGGAAAGCCCCTGATCTGCCGTGTCACGTTCAGTATAAATGCATTTTCTTTGATAAATGCCGCTAGTGAGGTCCACTGAACATTATACATACCCGAAAGAGAACCCTTGGTGGTTTGGGAGTTTTATCGGTCCGACGAGCTCGTTCGGCTGCAGAGTGTGTCAGTACGTTCAGAGGCAAAGGCCGAAGAACGCTTTTTTTATTTTCCAGGCTTTGGAACATCGCTAGTTTCAGACGATGAATAGTGTCGATTGTTATAATCATCTATAGCCAAAGGCCATTCCACAGATCATGGAAATATTGCTGGGTCACAGTTTACGTACATCTTTTCCCCCCACCAGAGAAATGTAAGCTACAAACACTTGTCCATTTCGATTCCGTTCAAAGGTTTTTGTTGCAGATTAAACTTATTCATTTCTTTCTTCTCAACTGGCAGGTGATAAAAGCTCAAATTAGGTGGCGTTCTCTTTGTTGTGGAGACACAGTTAAGCACACAGCAATTCACTTTAGGCAGCATGGTTAAAACCGGTTACAAAGAACAATGAAGCATTTAACAAAAGGCGAAAGTAAACAATATGGCGGAGCTGACCCCGGGTATCACCCATAATGCATTGCAGTAAACAAGTAATGAAGTAGTTATGGGTTAGGGTCATTTGAAAAAATGACTGTGGTTATCTGACTTAAATATAGTGCCTGGTTATCCCCCAAGGCACAAAGCATTATGGGTACTTGAAAGTAGAGAATACTCCCGAGTGACCCCTACCCCATACCTGTCTACCTGACTCCACCCCCTCACCTGTCTCTGGCTCAGTGGTTGGATGCTGAGGATGTTGTCCAGCTGCTGGGTGCCGATGACAGTCTTCATGTAGAGAACCTGACTGCTCACACTGTCCACCAACACAGTGAAGAAGTTCCCATTGTTAAAGTTCAAGGCACTCTGAGAACGAACACACACACGGCTTTAATCCCACGCTCGCTTTGGCAGTTAATTAAATGTTTAAAGACACAATAAGTCTCTTAAATCAAATCTGGCTCCTTCTCTAGAAAAAGCAGTAATTGTTGGAGATTTGTCATTTTTATAATCCACAAAACCCTCTGAGAGCCAATGAAAAAAAACTTCAAATATTACACAGAAGAATATCGCTGTAAGCAGAAGTAAGGAGGCCAAGCAATGCAAGGCAGTGTCTCCATGGTAACTTGATCCAACCCTGTTAAATGTGTGACTGTAAGCAGTGACTTATGAACTTCACTCCTGAGACACCAACGATGCTGAACCGCTCCTGCTCTCGAACCTGCCTGATGCCCTACATCTGGCTGGAGTCACATCACTTTGCTCCTGTGGAGGACGGCCCCCATACGGACAGTCAAAAGACACACTTAGAAGACGCTCTGGACATTTAATACAAGTTGGGTTTGGGACTCTTTGGGACTCAGCGTTTTACTTTGCAGATCCTCTCAAGGTTTTTTCCTCATCACTTATCACTGGATTGTTCAATAGGGATCTACAGTGGTGCTTGAAAGTTTGTGAACCCTTTAGAATTTTCTATATTTCTGCATAAATATGACCTAAAACATCATCAGATTTTCACACAAGTCCTAAAAGTAGATAAAGAGAACCCAGTTAAACAAATGAGACTAAAATATTATACTTGGTCATTTATTTATTGAGGAAAATGATCCAATATTACATATCTGTGAGTGGCAAAAGTATGTGAACCTCTAGGATTAGCAGTCGATTTGAAAGTGAAATTAGAGTCAGGTGTTTTCAATCAATGGGATGACAATCAGGTGTGAGTGGGCACCCTGTTTTATTTAAAGAACAGGGATCTATCAAAGTCTGATCTTCACAACACATGTTTGTGGAAGTGTATCATGGCACAAACAAAGGAGATTTCTGAGGACCTCAGAAAAAGCGTTGTTGATGCTCATCAGGCTGGAAAAGGTTACAAAACCATCTCGAAAGAGTTTGGACTCCACCAATCCACAGTCAGACAGATTGTGTACAAATGGAGGAAATTCAAGACCATTGTTACCCTCCCCAGGAGTGGTCGACCAACAAAGATCACTCCAAGAGCAAGGCGTGTAATAGTCGGTGAGGTCACAAAGGACCCCAGGGTAACTTCTAAGCAACTGAAGGCCTCTCTCACATTGGCTAATGTTAATGTTCATGAGTCCACCATCAGGAGAACACTGAACAACAATGGTGTGCATGGCAGGGTTGCAAGGAGAAAGCCACTGCTCTCCAAAAAGAACATTGCTGCTCATCTGCAGTTTGCTAAAGATCACGTGGACAAGCCAGAAGGCTATTGGAAAAATGTTTTGTGGACAGATGAGACCAAAATAGAACTTTTTGGTTTAAATGAGAAGCGTTATGTTTGGAGAAAGGAAAACACTGCATTCCAGCATAAGAACCTTATCCCATCTGTGAAACATGGTGGTGGTAGTATCATGGTTTGGGCCTGTTTTGCTGCATCTGGGCCAGGACGGCTTGCCATCATTGATGGAACAATGAATTCTGAATTATACCAGCGAATTCTAAAGGAAAATGTCAGGACATCTGTCCATGAACTGAATCTCAAGAGAAGGTGGGTCATGCAGCAAGACAACGACCCTAAGCACACAAGTGGTTCTACCAAAGAATGGTTAAAGAAGAATAAAGTTAATGTTTTGGAATGGCCAAGTCAAAATCCTGACCTTAATCCAATGGAAATGTTGTGGAAGGACCTGAAGCGAGCAGTTCATGTGAGGAAACCCACCAACATCCCAGAGTTGAAGCTGTTCTGTATGGAGGAACGGGCTAAAATTCCTCCAAGCTGGTGTGCAGGACTGATCAACAGTTACCGCAAACGTTTAGTTGCAGTTATTGCTGCACAAGGGGGTGTCACACCAGATACTGAAAGCAAAGGTTCACATACTTTTGCCACTCACAGATATGTAATATTGGATCATTTTCCTCAATAAATAAATGACCAAGTATAATATTTTTGTCTCATGTGTTTAACTGGGTTCTCTTTATCTACTTTTAGGACTTGTGTGAAAATCTGATGATGTTTTAGGTCATATTTATGCAGAAATGTAGAAAATTCTAAAGGGTTCACAAACTTTCAAGCACCACTGTAAATCTACATAAAGCTTTATGCAAACTTGCAATGTGAGAATGTGTATTATTAAAAGTGCTATATTGACATTTAATGGAACTGAAGAATGATTTAGCCTGTAAAAACCTGAAAATGTCACACACAATCTGCTGTGTCCGCACACACACACACACACTCACAGTCATGTTAATGAGCACTCGGCTGGTGTCACGGTCAAAATGGACGATGACGGACCGAATCCCTCCGTCTTCCACCAACACGGGCCGAGGAAACATGAAGAAGGTGACGAGGGAGCAGATGAGCAAACACACAATCACAGACAGACCCACATACTGCTTCCTGTACACAAACATTACACACACTATATTATATAAATAAAAAACAACTTTAAAATGACACTGTACAGCAAGCTCAGGTATGATCCAGGACTTATCACATTAATTCATGAACACTGTGGTTTAAATGATGATAATGACACTGTGCTCCTGATTTGCTCATCTGCTGAACAGAACTATGTAAAGCTCTGAGAACACCACACCACACACCCTCACTTGTGGCCTTAACAGGAGATAAATAAGAACCCCTGGAAGACTCTGTCCTAATATCGCCTTCAACGAAGCCTGGGCAATAAAACCATAGTGACATATACCGTCCATACACACCAATCAATTCTATCAGATGTTGATAGAATGTTTGATAGTTTCATTTAAAATGTATTAAAATGCACACATCAGAAAAGCACAGAATAAATACACAACGTTCAGCTGCATGAACAAACCTCAAGCGTTCTTCTCATACTCAAACAGCATCATACCCCTTGATAATGGAGAACGTTAAATGCCACAAACAGACAGACAACCATTTTACAGGTGCATTGTTCAGTTGCACCACTGACACGTGACGCAACAGAAACAGCATGGAGTGAGGAACATTAGCAGTGCTTCCCTCAGGCCTCACACGGACTTGTGGTGGCAGCCGGTGGAAAGGGCCAGAATTACAACCCCAATTCCAAAAAATTTGGGACGCTGTATAAAACGTAATTAAAAACAGAATGTGATTTGCAAGTCACAGAAACCCTACATTTCACCGAACAACAGTGCAAAGACTACATATCAAATGTTGAAAAATACATCCTCAGTTTGAATTTGATGCCAGGAACCTTACAAAAAGGTTGGGACGGGCCATGTTTACCACTGTGTTGCATCACCTCTACTTTTAACAACACTCTAAACATTTGAGAACTGAGGAGACCATGTGCTGATTATCTCGGAATATTGATTCATCTGACCACAATACACGCTTCCACTGTGTGATGGTCCATCCCAGACACCTCCGAGCCCAGAAAAGTTGATGGAGCTTCTGGACACAGTTAACATAAGGCTTCCTTTTTGCACAGTAAAAGTTTTAACTGGTATTTGTGGATGTAACTCCGTATTGTAGCTTGATAAAGGTTTGCCAAAGTAATCCCAAGCCCATGTGGTTCTATCTATAGATAAACTGTTCTTGAGCTCATTCTGTCTGCAATGAAATACAAGTAAATTTAGAAAAAATTACTGCTCTCTTTTTTTAATTTGCATTTCTCATACTGTCCCAACTTTTTCTGATTTGTGGTTGTATTTACTGAACTGGAATTTTGCACACTGCAAATAAAAGAACATTTGCATTGAACTGCTATTTTGAATGGCTAATCCATCATTAATAATGAACCAGCACAGGATCTCAAAGACAGAGTGCAGGGAGTGTGGGGAGTGTGTGGAGAGTGTGTGGAGGGAGTGTGGGGAGGGAGAGTGTGGGGAGTGTGTGGAGGGAGTGTGGAGAGTGTGTGGAGAGTGTGTGGGGAGTGTGGAGGGAGTGTGGAGAGTGTGGGGAGTGTGGGTCTCACGTCCTTTGAGGCTGCAGTCTCTGGTCACTGTAGGGAATCAATGCCACCAGCTCATTCACCTGATCTGTTAAAAAGAAGGGGGGGGGGGGGGGGGGATCAGAACCAGCTTATCCCGCTGTCTCCCTCTCTCACACACACTATGATGTGATTAATGAGACCTGTCCTCAAAAAACCTGGCCTGAATCATGAGGTCTTGACTAACTCCAGGCCCATCATCAACCTTCCTTTCCAAAGTGCCTGAGCATGTTGTTCCCTCAACTTCAAAACCATCTTGCCTCCAACATGTTTCTTGACCCATTCCAATCTCATTTCAGGAAGCAACACATTTCCAAAACAGCCCTGGTCAGAGTGGAATGGAAAGCCTTGCTGGGTTCTCTGGCTCCGCCCTTTCCTGGTTTAATTCACGTCTCACCAACTGCCAACAGTTCACCACCGTAAATGGCATCCAGTCCCAGTCACCTACTGTCATCCACGGTGTCCCTGAAGGGTCAGTCCTCACCAGGCCTCACCATTAACTTTTGACACCTTTTGCCCTGCAGGGCAAATGGGCTCTCCAAAAAAAAATTGCCCCCCCAAATTTCCTTTTGCCCTAAAATTTTGCGGTATTTCAATAAGTTTTCAAGTGCACGCTTCAAGGCAATACTGATATGTTTTCTAGGGGTATCATTGAGTTGAGACAAAAGTACATTTAAAAGAAAAAAAAACAATTATTTCAACAGAACAAGACAAACCCTGAAAACAAGAAACATAAATCAATATCATATGTAAGACTTCCGTACGGTACAAGTACATAATACGTCTTTTTATATAGGACACAATACACTTTGTTTTGCCTAACAATGACTAGCAATATTGCAAAGATGAATTATAAAACTAAAAATATTATTAAACAGGAGTCTCTTCTGCAGTACTGTCTTATTCAGTTTGCTGTTGCATTTAGGAGGAAATTAAACAACCTGTCCTCCTCATCTTCACACGCATGATGGGCCAATGTCAAATGGGGTAAGATTAAATCTATGGGATAATTCACGATGTAAATGATAAATACATTTACTGTAGAGGGTATGGTTTACTATTTGAGACACAAAAGCATGTCTTTCCATTCACTGAATGTACTTACCACTAGCTTTTTTACATATATAGACTCCTTGCATATGACGTCGTGCATCACGTGATATTTATACCTGGGGTCAAACAGGCACCATCTTTCGTGTCAGCAAGGCTTAATCTTTCTTCAGTATGGTTCATTTTTACACTGCTTTTGGTTCTTCAAATCGAGAAATAGATAAAAGGCATTACCGTCTCCCTGCTATCAAGAAAAATGTTAAAGAGAAGCAAATGCTTCAAGAACAAAAGAAATGACTGATTAAAGAGAATACGAAGAGAGGAGCAAAGCCTGAAAACTCCAGAGAAATTTGCGATTGTATTTAAAATGTTTTTTTTTTTTTAAAAGCAGAAAAGTCGGAAGAGAGTATGGAAGAGTTTGCTTCAGAATCTTGTTTTATTTTTTCTGCTTGCATTCAAGTTAGCTTCTTCAGGAAAGTGTTTGATTTTCTTACAGGTAAAGCAGCTTCTTTATTCAACACAGAAAACCCAGATCGGTTTCAAACAACCCAGACATGACTCAGTAAAATGCCCAACAAGGAGTGACGTGCACAATAAATCCCGAAAGAACAGAACAGATTAAGAGCAGAGAGCGCTGGAGCTTTGATTCTGTTAGAGGAACACAGTCCTGTACAAAATATCACCATGGAGTCAGAGTGTAGTAATGAACCTACAGTTCAACAGAGTTACACACACACACAGAACTTTACAACAGCTGCATGCATGTGAAATGGAAATAAATCGACTAAGGCAGGAAAAAATATTTTGGATAAAATTGTTATTGTCCGTTACACACTGATCAACCTGTGCAGGGCTCGACATTAACGCCTGTCCGGGACAAGTGATCCTTTATGTCGGACAAGTTCATCGTCTCAGTTACTTGTCCGATCGGACAACTGCCAAAATACACCAATATTCGGGTTACATATCAAATTTATCAGTTTATTCACATGATTTCCAAAGCCTCTCACTCGACATATTGTTTTGATGAATCGCCGGATGTTTCTATTCGGAAAGAGCGATGTGCGCATGCGCAATATTCCACTTGCGAAACCGGCCAATACCACTTCGTGTATTTGAGCTGAAAAGTAAACAGTCGTTTATGATTGGTTTTAATCGTGTCATACACGCGGATTTGTTGACATTTCTGTTGGCGGGATCATTATTCA
Source organism: Neoarius graeffei (assembly GCF_027579695.1). Lineage (NCBI taxonomy): Eukaryota > Metazoa > Chordata > Actinopteri > Siluriformes > Ariidae > Neoarius > Neoarius graeffei. The sequence continues at coordinate 355,535 of NC_083581.1, forward strand.
ACTGTATATTTACGTTGAGTGTGTGGCAATTTCCAAATCTTTGAATTGTTGCTGATGGTGTTGATTATATAGCCGAGCGTGTGTGGCGGGGAATGTGCGCCTACATGCGTGTGGATTGACGGAGTGAGGGAGGAGTGGGGAAAGTTATCTATGAAATACCAAGCTGTCAAATGCCTGCTAATATTAGGTTACCGGCTGTATTAATTAGCTAATTAGTATTGGGAGTTTAGGGATTTGAAACATAGGGCTCTATAATTTAGATATAATTATGGATTATTTGAAATTATTAATTATCTTTTTTTTTATCATTAAATACCATACAGGAGCCACTCTGAATAGACAACAACAATTAAATCAATGTCTGTTTTACTATATTTTTGAACTTTTTATATCAAAGTATTGATTACTTTTGATTCATAGATATTATGCATATGTTGTGAATTCGGAAACAAATGCAATAAAGATTGTTCGGTTACAAGTAGTTTATTTGTGGAGTTTTTTTCTCAAATATTTTTTCGGACAAGTCAACTTCACATTCGGACAAGTACATTTCCTTTCAACTTGCCCGACAGGACAAGTGGTTTCAAAAGTTAATGTAGAGCCCTGCTGTGTGACTCAGCTGTGCCTTTGAATAGAGAATAAATGAAGAGGGAACTGAACATGAACCATTTTTTGAAATTATTACTACAAGAATGATCATAGTTACTGTACGACTACAGCTACAACTGGAATGTGCTGATTCTGTTAGTGTCTAATTATTGTACCATCCACTATTAGATAAAATTAAAATAAAATCTTACAACTTTGAAAGTCTAGAGCAAGATATTGTTATTTTACAAATAACACTTCAGATATTGCTTTAACAATAATAAGCATCACTGTATAAATGATAGCGTGCAGATAGCTCTGTAACTACATGTCCTTGGGGTTGCTGAGACATGGAGGGGTGGGAATAAGATTGAGCCCACAGTTCAGGTCGGAGCCCTTTGAGAGTAAATGCTTTGGCTTTTGCAGCATTCTGTTCCCAAAAGCTGATATTGGGAAGAAGTTTTTACACAAAGAAGGTTTTCTTGCTTTTGTAGGTTTTTTTTTTAAATTATTATTAAACGTTCTTCCATGTTGGGACTCTTCAGGGGAAAAAAGAAGGTATATTCATTCCAACATGTAGCTAATGCTAGGCCACAAATCTGCACCGTCAAAATTCCAGTCGTTTTGAGGAATTTTGTATGGATCATAACCGCTAATAAACTCCAATTTCCGCATATATCTTTCACTTCTTTCTGACTAAGATTATCCAAGTAACCTGGTAGTAGAGCTTTTTTTTAGCTGTAGTTTTCTTCGAACACCAGCAACAGACACTGGACATCTCTGCTTGGCTTCAGTATGTGAACAAAGTTCGCTTGCCCCCCCAGGTATCGGGTAGCAACGGTTGCTAAGGTAAATGTGACGTCAGTGGAAGGGGTCTATATGTGGACATCCTGAAGTCAACCTGGGAAAACGTAGGAGGGCACCAGCGACCAGTCATAGTGACAAAAAGCACAAATGTGCACGCGCGCCTTAAGTGAGCCAATCAGAATCACCGTTACAAATCAGGAAGGAAAAAAAAAAAAAAAAACAGCAAATCACAGGGGAGGCGAGGATACTGGTTAATACGTCTGGGGTTTTTTTTTGGTAACGTACTCCCTCAAAAATAACTTTGGTGCTTAAAGAAGCCGACCATAGGTGTGCCTGAATGGGCCTAACTCGCTAAAATATTTCTGCCCGAGCGTCTTAGTCGGGCAAATTGGGCATTCAGGCAATGCCTGGTGTTGAGGCTTGCTTGGTCCTCTTTTATTCTGTATCTACAATCGTGTTTGAAAAGTTTGTGAACCCTTTAGAATTTTCTATATTTGTGCATAAATATGACCTAAAACACCATCAGATTTTCACACAGAAGTCCTAAAAGTAGATAAAGAGAACCCAGTTAAACAAATGAGAAAAAAAAAGATTATACTTGGTCATTTATTTATTGAGGAAAATAATCCAATGTTACATATCTGTGAGGAGCAAAAAAGTATGTGAACCACTAGGATTAGCAGTTAATTTGAAGATGAAATTAGAGTCAAGAAAGAAAGCACAACTTTATTCATCACACACTTGTGAAATTTCCTCTCTGCATTTAACCCATCTGAAGCAGTGAAAACACACATGCACACAAGTGAGCAATGGGCGCGCACACACACACACACACACACACACACACACACACACACAGACAGAGCATGGCTGCCCACTGCTCTGGGTAACAGCGCCCGGGGAGCAGTTGGGAGTTCGGTGCCTCGCTCAAGGGCACCTCAGCCCAAGGCCGTCCTATATTAACCTAACCGCATGTCTTTGGACTGTGGGGGGAAAAAACGGAGCACCCGGAGGAAACCCATGCAGACACGGGGAGAACATGCAAACTCCACACAGAAAGGCCCTCGCCAGCCGCTGGGTTCGAATCCAGAACCTTCTTGCTGTGAGGCGACCATGCTAACCAATACACCACCGTGCCGTCAGGTGTTTGTTATCCCATTGATTGAAATCAAGTCTGAGTGGGCACCCTGTTTTATTTAAAAAACAGGGATCTATCAAAGTCTGATCTTCACAACACGTTTGTGGAAGTGCATCATGAGGACTTCAGAAAAAGCGTTACTGATGCTCATCAGGCTGGAAAAGGTTACAAAACCATCTCTAAAGAGTTTGGACTCCACCAATCCACAGTCAGATAGATTGTGTACAAATGGAGGGAATTCAAGACCATTGTTACCCTCCCCAGGAGTAGTCGACCAACAAAGATCACTCCAAGAGCAAGGCGTGTAATGGTCGGCAAGGTCATAAAGGACCCCAGGGTAACTTCTAAGCAACTGAAGGCCTCTCACATTGGCTAATGTTAATGTTCATGAGTCCACCATCAGGAGAACACTGAACAACAATGGTGTGCATGGCAGGGTTGCATGGAGAAAGCCACTGCTCTCCAAAAAGAACATTGCTGCTCGTCTGCAGTTTGCTAAAGATCACGTGGACAAGCCAGAAGGCTATTGGAAAAATGTTTTGTGGACGGATGAGACCAAAGTAGAATATTTTGGTTTAAACGAGAAGCGTTATGTTTGGAGAAAGGAAAACACTGCATTCCAGCATAAGAACCTTATCCCATCTGTGAAACATGGTGGTGGTAGTATCATGGTTTGGGCCTGTTTTGCTGCATCTGGGCCAGGATGGCTTGCCATCATTGACGGAACAATGAATTCTGAATTATACCAGCGAATTCTAAAGGAAAACGTCAGGACATCTGTCCATGAACTGAATCTCAAGAGAAGGTGGGTCATGCAGCAAGACAACGACCCTAAGCACACAAGTCATTCTACCAAAGAATGGTTAAAGAAGAATAAAGTTAATGTTTTGGAATGGCAAAGTCAAAGTCCTGACTTTAATCCAATAGAAATGTTGTGGAAGGACCTGAAGCGAGCAGTTCATGTGAGGAAACCCACCAACATCCCAGAGTTGAAGCTGCTTTGCATGGAGAAATGGACTAAAATTCCTCCAAGCCAGTGTGCAGGACTGATCAACAGTTACCACAAACGTTTAGTTGCAGTTATTGCTGCACAAGGGGGTCACACCAGACACTGAAAGCAAAAATTTACATGCTTTTGCCACTCACAGATATGTAATATTGGATCATTTTCCTCAATAAATAAATAACCAACTATAATATTTTTGTCTCATTTGTTTAACTGGGTTCTCTTTATCTACTTTTAGGACTTGTGTGAAAATCTGACAATGTTTTAGCTCATATTTATGCACAAATATAGAAAATTCTAAAGGGTTCACAAACTTTGAAGCACCACTGTATATGCTCCCCCTTGGTCATCTCTATTCTTATGGTCTCAGTTATTATTTGTATGCTGAGGACACTCAAATTGACACTTGTACCACATCAGACACAGTTTCTGCATTGACAACACTCAGTACCCACCTTCTGAACATCAAAACCTGGATGCGCAAGTTTTTTAAAACTTATCTCTGACAAAACAGGAGGTTGTATCCATTGGTTTAAACTATAATGAATTTCCTGGTGACACAGTTGTACTTTGTGACTCTATAGGACACAGTTATAGAAGTGAGTTATATATAATCACGCTGTCTGTTATCACCCAGATGGGGATGGGTTCCATTTAGAGTCTGGTTCCTCTCAAGGTTTCTTCCTCATGTTGTCTGAGGGAGTTTTTCCTCACCACCGTCACCTCAGGCTTCATCATTATGGATAAATTTATTAATTCACATGTTTAAAATGTATATTTGTAAAGCTGCTTTGCGACAGTGTCTATTGTTAAAAGTGCTGTACAAATAAATGTCAGTGGAGGTCATGTGACTACTCTGAACTTTTTGATTTTATGGCTTTGTTCTAAAACATTCACACGACTCAGCATTGAATCATGTGATTTATCTGATTTAGCCACTTTTATTGTTGTTTTTACTGTTTTATTCCCAGGGTCCTTTCAGTTTTTGTTCAGAGCCCACACTGCAGGAGTTTCCAGTGTAATAGTGAGACTCACCTGAAGGAATGCGTCCAGAGCCCTGGCAGGTGGGACAGGTGATGCTGTCTCTGCCTGTGAACTCCACATATGGGAACCTGGCGATGTCCTCCTGTCTGTCCCGCCCATCCAGAGAGTCATCATCATCATCCACTCGCTCCATCAGGCCCTCTGTACCACCCATCCCCTTGACTCTACCCACCAAACCACAGTGTTGAGACCACAATGAGCCCATCAGCCCTGCCCTCAACAAAACACACACACACACACACATAATAAGGAAGACTTGTACACCTGCATGTTCATATACCTTTCTAAATCAGCCAATCATGTGGCAGCTGAACAGGAATCACCCATTAAACATTTACCAACAATCCAATCATACTACACCAATCAATACATTCACCTGTCATGCACTGATCACACGCCCACCAGTCCACATTTGATGTAGGGTTCCTTATCCCATACCGCGAGTTGGCCTAGTGGTTAGCATGTCCGCCTCTCGATCGGGAGATTGAGAGTTCTACTCATGGTCGGGTCATGCCAAAGACCATCATAAAAATGGTACCTACTGCTGTCTGGCAAGGTACGCGGCAATACAGATGCAAGTGGGGAGTCAAACTCTCGCGGTTACCAGAGGACTAGCCCCCCCACTGTAACCCTAACTATGCAATAGGCAAGAGGCCAAGGGCTATGGAAACAGGGATCGGTGCCACCCTATGCGCCACATGACATGGGAAGGACTTTTCCTTGTCCCATAATACACATAGTGCACTTGCACAGTGAGTTTATAGTGACAGTAATGCTGCTGGGGGCGGAGTTTATTTATAGTGACAGTAATGCTGCTGGGGCGGAGTTTATTTATAGTGACAGTAATGCTGATAGGGGGCGGAGTTTATTTATAGTGACAGTAATGCCTATGGTCATGAGCTTTGGGTAATGACCGAAAGAACGAGATCGCGGATACAAGCGGCCGAAATGAGTTTCCTTCGCAGGGTGGCTGGGCGCTCCCTTAGAGATAGGGTGAGAAGCACAGTCACTCGGGAAGAGCTCGGAGTAGAGCCGCTGCTCCTCCACATCGAGAGGAATCAGCTGAGGTGGCTCGGGCATGTTTTTCGGATGCCTCCTGGACGCCTACCTGGGGAGGTGTTCCAGGCATGTCCCCCTGGGAAAAGGCCCCGGGGAAGACCCAGGACACACTGGAGAGACTATGTCTCTCGGCTGGCCTGGGAACGCCTCGGTGTTCTTCCCAAGGAGCTGGCAGAGGTGTCTGGGGAAAGGGAAGTTTGGGCTTCCATGCTTAGACTGCTGCCTCCGCGACCCAGTCCCGGATAAGCGGAAGAAGACGAGACGAGTAATGCTGCTCTATCATGAAATAAGAAACTATAAAAGAAAGATGAAAAAAAATGAAGGTTACATCAGACTGGGCTGAACTTTCACAAGACACAGCCTAGTCCATGAACCAGTCTCTTTGGTTTCTACCATATAGATGAATTTTAAAATCATTATAGTCTGGTTTTAAGACTATAAGATAGACTATCTCACAATCTTTTATAGTTTGTTTGTTCTTGACATCCTAAGACAAGCCATCTGCTATTGCTGAAATCAAGATATAGACGGTGTACTGACTGGGGATCCATCTCAGCTATTTGTCCGGACTTTAAAACGGAAGTTTACTGAACTGTTGGCCAAACTGATGGACTAGGCTACTACTAATGTTGACTACCCTGTATTACCTTGCACGAGCCCTCTTAGGGCTGGCTATTTCTGTTGCCTGCCCTTTGGAGTGTCAAGTGGTGTATCCTGTTGGCTAACGTGTTAAGATCAGGGCACAGGCGTCTGGCTAGCTGCTCTGTGTGTAGCCTACACTTGCTTGCTTGGATGGTGACCTGTCATACATAGGTTATTCTGTTCAAATGCGTGCAACAGTGATTCTACTCTGGCTCCTTGTTTTGATCCAAGTCACCTACACTGGCTTCACAGTGAGCCAAAACTTTTGCATCAGCTTTCCTGGGACTTCTCCATGGTGCTTAAATATTCGTCTGCCTATCTCCACTATTTGGGGAATAAAACAAATTCCCTGACACTCTGCTTGCGCACAAACATCTTGGGTTCCTGTGTCGGCCTAAATATATACATAGGGGCTCTGGACGGACGTTTGCTCGCCACCAACATCCAAACAATATTGATTCATTTTGGAGCTGGAATCGTAACATCAAGCGGACTGTTGAGAGGCGCTCTGTTGACTTTATGAACTTGTGTCCCATAAATTTAGTTAAAACTTCACAGAATTGCCCTTCCTCAAGAAATGCACAGTTTGCTTTATTAAATGTGTGGTCTCTCAATATTTAAAAAAAAAAAAAGCAGCACCCTACATTAATGACTTGATCACTGATGTTGTGTAACAAACTCAATGCGAGTTGTCAACAAATTCTTTAACTCTGTTCATGAAACGCGCTTACAAAATACTTTCAAATGTGAATATTTATTGTGTAATGGTGCAAAGTAAGAGGGAGAGAGCGAGAGAAGACTCTGCCCTAAAGGCTATTTAGTCCAAACACTGCATAAGCAGTATAACCAAAAACGCGCACCACCCGTGCGCTTTCCAAAAGACAAAAAACAATCCCGCCAGCAAAAATAAGGAAAAAAAAAAGAGCGATCTCACTTCTTCCGATTTTAGTTTAAGTCCGCGAAAGTACGACAGTACATTCCTCAAAAAGGGCGTAGAAGAACAAAATTCATCAACGTGTAGCCTTCAATTTATTCCAGACTATTAAAGAATTATGGAGGATATCAGAATGTTTGCGCACCGGCTTCTATCTACCCCCATTCATTCCTCTTTCCACATCTCTGTTCAAAAAATGAGCATGTGATTTAAAAGGGACTATTGAGGTATTTCACCTGACGTCACAGGGTCACGTGACGCCCCGGTGTCCGCCCTTTTGAAGGTCAAGCTAGCTAATGTCAACAACATAGTAGCTAGGATGTTACTGTAGCAATGTTTACATTCAGTCATTTGGATGACTGTTAAAACCTTTCAGTCTCGTTTTTCCTTTACTGTATTTACTAGTTTACTGTAATTATGATCCGGCAGCTATTTACACCGGATCCAGTGTAAATAGCTGCCGGAGCACGCTCTGGCTTGCTCCCCCTCAAATTAAGCAGCACGCTCTGGCTTGCTCCCCCTCAAATTAAGCAGCACGCTCCGGCTTGCTCCCGGAGCGCGCTCCGGCCAAGGTTCACAAGGCAAGGCAAGATTTATCATTTTATCGGATCCTGTTAAAACGAGTGTAACGTTTTAACAGTCATCCAAATGACTGAACGTAACATTGCTATAGTAACATACTAGCTACTATGTTGTTGACATTAGCTAGTGCTAACAGCTAGCTGCTAGTACACTGCTACAACACAGACACCGACCCTAATAATACAGTTCTTGGTCATTGCCTGGTAACAGCAAATTTATAACGGGCCATGTCTCAACAGACTAAGAAGTTATTTCAATGACATTTAATAACATTTTGTTTATCCTGAGGACCGAAAGTAAATGAAAATGTGAACAAACCTTAGCTGTAATAAGATGGCGACCACCGGCTCCAGGGACGACCCGCTGATGTAGGCATGTTACCCAGCCTGACACAAAATATTTGTAGGCATCCAAACTCTTATACGCTTTCAGATCAATACCCGTGTATGGTGATGGGTTTTTAACGACATAGGTATACAGATCATGTGGGCCGAAGTCAGGTAAAGACGAGGGCTTCGTGTACTTCTGTACGTCAGTGAACAATCCTGGTGGAAGCAGGTAAACGTCGTTCTCTAAGCCTGCTAACCTCAATTTTTGCAAATACCTCTCCCTCTGCTTGCCCTGTAAATGCCCTACGTCGCTGAATAGTGAAGGCGTTTTCTGCATCTCACTCCTTTTTCTTTTATGTTTTTCATTTATCGCCTTCCTCGCATTCAAACTGATTCAAGCCGTGACGTCCAAAATGGCAGCCTAACGATGCATCACATGACTTGGTCACGTGGGTGAAAAACCTCAATAGCCATAGGACAGGGAGTGAGAAGGTGTGTGCGTGTGACAGTGACAGGGTGAGTGACAGTGAAGAACCCTATAGACTTCCTAGGCTCATGCTCCCCCTGAATTTCTCTTGTAAAACGCCCATATCTCGGCACCATTCAGTAGGCGGGAAGCAAAGGCAATGACATGTTCGCAGTCATCATCGTCCTGTGTCAGCACTGCACCTAGCCCAACATCACTGGCATCCGTGGCAACCTTGAAGGGCTTCGACAGGTCTGGATGAGCAAGCACCGGGGGAGATTGTAGTGCCTCTTTCAGTCTTTCCCAGCTCCTCTCACAGTCCACTTCCACTCGACATCCTTCTTCTTGAGGTTGTGGAGAGGGGCGGCCAGATCTGCGAAGTTCTTAATGAATTTATGATACTAACTGGCAAGACCAAGAAACCTCTGGAGCTCTTTGATGTTTTGAGGCCTAGGGTAGTCACTTATGGCCTTGAGCTTCTCAGAGTCAGCTGCAATACCTTGGCTGGACACTTAATGGCCTAAGAATGTCAAGGAGGTCTTGAAGAAATGACATTTCTTCAGGTTGAGGGTCAGTGAGGCTAGATGGAGCTTCTCGAACACCTTCCTCAGATCGGTCAGCTTCAGACTTTGAAAAAACAACATCATCATCTATGTAAACAAAACAGCATACCCCCTTCAATTCAGCCAGGACAGTCTCCATAAGCCTCTGAAATGTGGCTCCCGAGTTCTTGAGACCGAAAGGCATAGAAAGGAAATGCAGGGCTAGAATTTTGGCGCGAATCCGCGAATCAATTCGCATGAGTATTCGCATAAATTGTTCCCCAGGCGAATCCCAATGGATTCGCGCAAAATATTCAAGAAATATCGTAATTTTATCGTAAAATGTCAAAAGTAAATCACTTAAACACAAATTCCACAAACGGTTTCGGTTTTGATAAACAAAATGTTCTGCGCATGTGCAAAGTGTGTTTCACTCGCTTGGTGTCGCTTGCATCTAGTCTGCCGAGTACTCGCTAGGTGGCTTTTGTTGTCAAGAATAACAAGATGGCGTACTCCAGCTCAAGTGATAGGTCAGCTAAACACCTTGAAATCCGTTGAAAAAAACGAAAAGAATATCGCGGCGTGGTTTACAGGCATGGGGCGATGACCTACTAGACAATTATGACTTTGAAGACGATTTTGCAGTCAAGGCGAGGTGTAAGACATGCAGCTTGCACTATGACAAAATCAAAGCACGGTGGGCATTCTGTTTCACAGTCGATGATCGTCATGCATATAAATGATATATAGCCTATACAGGAGTCTGACACACACACACACACACACACACACACACACACACACAGTCATTCGGAATCAGAAAGACAAGACCAATGAAATGAATAAATATATGATAAACACACAAAAATACAGGTTACTGACATGAGAAATTCGATAATTTACGTTAATAAAATTACACTCAAATTAAAATGAACACGATCAGAATTTGAAATAAATAAATCAAGACATGCAGAGAATATTGAATTTACTTTTTCAGATATAGAGGCAAGGTCATGAATGTTATGAGTTACGGGAAAAATGGGGATGACATGTATACTGAAACCTAACTTGGTGCAACATCTCACCAGTGAGGCGCATAACAAATGTTTGGAAATATCGACTGGACAGCCAGTAAGCAAGAAGCAGAAAACATTACCAGCGTCCTTTGACAGTGCCAGAGATATGGCGAAGAGAGCACGGAGACCACTTCTTGTTGCTAGTGTCTACATAGGGAGAACTGAAAAGACTTACTCTCAATTCCCAGGTCTACTTGAAACTTACATTGAGATGGGTGCTCCACTTACCTCAGCCTTCAACAACGATAAATCTGCAAAAAAGTGTTCAACCACATAGTTGCTGATCAGATGAGGGATGATGTATGTGAAAGTGTCGCCAAAGCAAATTTCTTCAGCTGGTTGATCGACGGCAGTGCAGCAGCCAAACAGCGACTGACATATGAAGCAAAACTTCTATACACAAGAACAGTTCCAGAGCCAATTCCGAAGACTGAATTTTTTTGCTTTCATAAGCATGGCTCCTTATGCCTCTGTAACAGACAATCTGTTGCATGCAATTCTGAAGAGGCTACTCGTCTTGAAAGACAGCGACATGCAAGGAAACCTGTCAATGATGTCCAAACAGCTTCTCTGGTTGAGGCTTTGTGCGATCGGTTCCAAAACAAGATAGTTGGAACTGGTGCCGATGGGGCCGCTGTGAACTTTGGCAAAAAGAAAGGACTCCTGGAACTCTACAAGAAAAACATGAAATCGCAGTGGCTACTGTCCATGCATTGCTTTGCACACAGGCTTGAGCTGGCAGCACAAGATGCACTAGAAAAATAGTTCAGTGATGTGGACGATCTTCTCAAGGATTTGTTCTACCACTTCAAGAACAGTCAGAAACAGTGGTGTCTGGTACTCAAGCTCGCGAACGAACTGAAACTTGGTGTGTTGTTGCAGCCAAAGTCGACCGGGACGAGATTTGTTGGACACAGACAGAGAGCCCTCAATGCTCTGCACTACAACTAGGTAGTATGTGTGTTACATTTCAGCAATGCCAAAACAACAGAAGGGCGAGAAAGACGCCAGCAAAGCTGCTGCCTGGCTGACAAAGCTACTGGACTTCAAGTTCCTTGCCAAGTGCCATATCTATGAGGACATCATTCAGCTGCTGACCACATCATCAAAAATCTTCCAGGCAGATGATGCACGCTCCATTGCTGATGCAAATCGCTCTTTGCGGACTCTCAAAGTGCAGAAGGTGATTTTTTTTTTATCATCACTGATTCACTTAGTGACTGACACATATCTTCGCAAATAAATAAGTATGAGATAATATACAGAATGAGATAGAATGCATGTTGTACATAATTATTGAATTATTATACATGATGTTGACTCGGTGCTTTCATATATTATTTACAGGAACTTCTAGCTGAGGAGCCTGGCGTGTCTGAGGCAGACCTTTGGACCAGACATGCCAAAAGCCAAGATGTGAGGCCTGATGAAGCGGTTCACGTGCGAGCCAACACTCGAGGCTCGGGGTCTGCTGCTCCGTCAGTGAACACCACCAAGAAAATTCTGTTGGCAGTGAAGATTCCTCGTCAAGACGTCCCTGAAGCACAAAGTACTGGCAAATTTGGCATTCAAGACTTCCAAGAGCCTATCCTCATGAACAACGTCACAGAAAACATCAAGGATGATGTGCAACAAATACATCACGCAGCAGTGATAAGCATTGGTGAAGCCTTGGATGAGAGATTTGCAGAATTTGAGGCAAATACCACTGTGTTGTCGAAGGTGAAGTTCCTCGACATCACTACTTGGCCGAAGGACTTGAAGGAACTTGCTAAGTTCTGTTCCAAAGATGTAACTGCTCTCATTGACCACTTCATGGCCCCACTCCAACATGCAGGCCTGGAGAGTAAAATCATAGTCTTGGAGGAATTCAAAAATCACTGAAGCTGTACTACGGTCCCAAGGTAGCAGGGGAAATGGGCTGTACACCAGCAGAGTTCTGGCACAAGGTGTACACACTAGACCAACACAAGTATAGGAGCATTCTACGGCTGGTAGAACTACTGTTCTGCGTACCATTCTCCACCGCCACAGTGGAGAGAGGATTCTCTGCTGTCCGACGTATCGTCACTGACTGGCGTGCCAGTTTGGGGGTTGACCTGATTGCCGACTGTCTACACTACAGCATGAGGAAGAAGGAACTTGCAAATCCAGCATACAGGGCATCACTGGTTGACAGGGCATGTAGCTCTTTCCTTGCAGGATCTGAGCGAGCAATCTCCACCGACAACCTCGGCACACTCACTAAACGGCGGATAAACAAGATCCTCCATGGCTTGACCCCAGAATGTCACTCAGACAGTGCAAGCTCTACTTCTGCCAGTACTGACTTGTATGCCATTGTGCATCCTGACCCTGACTCTAGTGTGGTTGCTAGTAGTGATGATGATTCAGACTCTGCTGTCAGTGATGAGGCAGAGTAAACTAAATGATAGTTTGGCATGACCCTGACACATTGGTGCAGTTAGGTTTCTGACATTCAGATGTTCTGTTGTTCAGTTTTTGATTATTAAGGATTGAAATAGAGTGATGAGTTTGTTACTGTGAATAACTCTGTATTGTAATGTTTACCGTAACAGTTACTGCATTTGCGGCAGGTTTTTGAAGATGTTGTCCTCGGCTCCATTCTTCAGTTGTTGACTTGATTAAGGAGTGAAATAAAGTGATGAGTTTGATAGTGTGTATAAATGTGTATTTTAATTACTGTAACTGGTACTGTATTTGTGGTTTGAGGGCTGAGTTGGAGGCCAACTAACTGCCTGTGAAAAGAATTCAAACTCGTACACACAGTCACAACAAACACAAAAGTTGTTGAAATTATTTTATTGGATTCTCAGGATTCTCGCAAAACGGTTTTGCGAGAATCCAAACAGATTCCTGCAAATTTTCACAAAATTCTAGCCCTGAAATGGAAGAGACCATAAGGCGTGATGAATGCTGTTTTCTCAACACTGGCCTTGTCCATGGCGACTTGCCAGTATCCTGAGCGTAGATCCAGAGAGCTAAATACAGATGCACCAGAAAAGGACTCAAGGATGTCATGGATCTTCGGCATGGGATAGGCATCAAACAGGGTCTTTTTATTCAGGCGCCTGTAGTCGACACAAAATCGCCATTTCCCCTCAGGCTTGGGCACTAGGACAACTGGAGAGGCCCATGGGGATGAAGAAGGCACAATAATCCCATCAGCTTCCATCTCCTTCACTTGCTGCTGGATGATCTCCCTCTTTAGTGGAGACACTCAATAAGCTGGACAGCGCAAAGGGACATCGGTCAGCCGGATGGTGTGTTCTACAACGGTTGTCCTCCCAAGCCTCCCAGAGCAGACGGACAGCCACTCATTCATCAGCTGTAGCAGCTCAGGTCGAGGCTGCTGGGGTAAGTCAGACAGGATGTTAAGATGAACAGATGCTGTGTTAGGTGCTGGGTTTCTATGAGGCAGAGCATAATAGATGTGAACTCTTGCTGGTTTCACTGTACGCCATTCATTTTCCCACTCACTCGGGTCAGTGTGTGGATAGTATGTCATTTTCCGTCCATTTTTTTTTACTCCATAGGTTCCCTGCATAAAATCCAGGTGCACACCACTCTTTTGTAAGAAGTCTAGGCCTAAAATAAGGGGGAAAGCCAGATCTTCATTAGAGAGGACATACATGGAGTGAGTCCAGTATGTGTTATGGAGGTCAAGGGTACAGTTAACTTTCCCTAATGCCTTTTTAGCTGTCCCGTTGGCCAGGGCAAACTCCTGGTCACCACAAGGTGTCAGATTTTCCTGTGGCTTCTTAATCTGCTGCCACAGTTTGTTGCGCATCAGAGAAAAAAGTACTCCCTGTGTCCAGCAGGGCGGTTCCTTGGAAGCCTCTGATAGAGAGATTGACGGCTAGGAGAGACGGTGGATGTTTGGGAGGAGTGTGGGAGTGTGTTTCAGATTTCACAACAATTACTTCAGCTTTTTTAGTCTTTGGTTGCTGTTTAGTTGTTTTCTCATTATTAACTCGTGCCCAATAATTTTTCACTGAAGCTAGATCATTTTCGATCATGCTGCCTACTTTCACTAATTCAGCCACTGTGTTTACTGTTCCACGTAGGCCTGAAGCGATTTTCGGATTGGCATTACTGAGAATGCGGCAGACCAATGCAGCCTCATCAATGTCGGGCTTCCATTTCAGACAGAGAGCTCTATAATCGTAAGCAAAGTCTCTAATGGACTCATTTAGATTTTGGATACAAGTACGCAACCGTTCTTCAATTTCCTGAAGAGCAATTCCAGCGTTATGGACGTGACACTTGAACTCAAAATGGCAACAAATGACCCAGTGCATGTTTTATTGTCTCCCAGTATTTAAACAGGTGTTGCATATTTTAAGGCTGTACCATACTGGAGAAGTGATAGAACAAGAACAATTCCCATAGTACATCTAGGGCATGCCAGAAAACGCCAATAAAAGATGCGTTATGGATGTGACAGAAAAAGTATCACTTTTCTTGGGTGACTGTACATTTTTATCAAACTCTGTGAAATTGTAAACCTAATGTCGAAATGGAGATATCCATTTGATAGAGGGGTCCAAGGTGAATATTAAAAAATCTTTGTTTAAAATATTTTGTATTTCATGCAGAGTTTAGGAAGGAAAAGTCAGCGTTATGGATGTGACGAAATTCCATTATGGATGTGACGCGTCTGAAATGGACATGGCATATGTTTAGAAAATCAGCAATTTAACCACCATAACCCTTTGAAAAACTCTCTAAATATCAGCTAAAACTATCAAAGTTCTTAAATAATATTTAGGATGGCTATTGTTTTGCTGTTTTGTGGATTTTAGCATACATTTCTGTGGCTTGTGGCAATAATATAGAATTGTACATGATGGGCAATTCCATGTAAATGTCAACCTCACCATGCAAAAATAAAGCAACATGTAATACATCAAAACCACTCCCAGAGATATCACCTAGGCCTGTATTTTACAGATGTGAATAAGTTGAACCAATTTGTAACCAACCTAATGTGTCACTGTCAGTCTTTCTTTCTTATAATGTAAACCCCAAGCTAAAATCAACTTTGATCATGTACAATTCTATATTATTGCCACAAGCCACAGAAATGTATGCTAAAATCCACAAAACAGCAAAACAATAGCCATCCTAAATATTATTTAAGAACTTTGATAGTTTTAGCTGATATTTAGAGAGTTTTTCAAAGGGTTATGGTGGTTAAATTGCTGATTTTCTAAACATATGCCATGTCTATTTCAGACGCGTCACATCCATAACGGAATTTCGTCACATCCATAACGCTGACTTTTCCTTCCTAAACTCTGCATGAAATACAAAATATTTTAAACAAAGATTTTTTTAATATTCACCTTGGACCCCTCTATCAAATGGATCTCTCCATTTCGACATTAGGTTTACAATTTCACAGAGTTTGATAAAAATGTACAGTCACCCAAGAAAAGTGATACTTTTTCTGTCACGTCCATAACGCATCTTTTATTGGCGTTTTCTGGCATGCCCTAGATGTACTATGGGAATTGTTCTTGTTCTATCACTTCTCCAGTATGGTACAGCCTTAAAATATGCAACACCTGTTTAAATACTGGGAGACAATAAAACATGCACTGGGTCATTTGTTGCCATTTTGAGTTCAAGTGTCACGTCCATAACGCTGGAATTGCTCTGATCAAAGTTGATTTTAGCTTGGGTTTTACATTATAAGAAAGAAAGACTGACATATTAAGGAGAAGGGAACAATTCTTGTGACAAATTGGTTCAACTTATTCACATCTGTAAAATACAGGCCTAGGTGAGATCTCTGGGAGTGGTTTTGATGTATTACATGTTGCTTTATTTTTGCATGGTGAGGTTGACATTTACATGGAATTGCCCTGAACAAAATCAGTGGACAAAAATGCTGATAGGAATGCAGTTTTAAATTCCTCCCATGTATGGATGTTCTTCCGCTCTGCTATCCACCAGCTTTTGGCTGAACCTTTCAGCACAGAGGACAGTGTGGCTAATATTTCATTGTCTGGTGTGGGTCTTAAATCCAGAAATTCTTTACATAGCTCTATGTAAGTCATGGGGTCTTTTGTTTTAGTCACCACCAAATTCGGGAAAATTCAATTTAATGGGGAGCTTGGATGTTCTTACACCAGTAAAGCTAGAGGGGCTCCGAGTGTCATATTGAAACCTCACAAGTGATTATCCTTCTGTCTGATTCACAGGAGACAGTTTGGGTGTGCTGGTGAGCTTTAAGTGACTCAGCTGAGCTTCCCACTGATGGTCACGTCTGTGTAAGCAGCGCACAACTGCATCCTCCAGTTTCGCAACAATATTAACAGCAAAAGTTTTCACTGTCAATTTTATTGTTAATCATTTGTCTCAATAAACCTTCTCTGTTGATGATACTGGTGTTTGACTCAGACACTTGTGTTCCAAGATCAGTCAAACAAATTTTCATTTCATCAAGTGCTCTTTTGAGTTCGTTTATTTCCACTTGGTGGACAGACGCATGAGACACGGTAACATTTGTTTCATCTTCACCGTCATCATTAATTTCTTCTTCCTCATTATTATCCTCTTCGGATTCCCTATTATGATTATCACCCTCCCCACCTTCCATATTAGAGTTTGTAGCCCTGCTCTCATCCCCACCAAGATACAGGCTACCAAGGGATTCAGTGAGGTGAGCTACCCGTTCTCTAAAAGGTAACGTGAGGGTGCGCTAGATAACCAAAAACACGCACCGCCCGTGCGCTTTCCAAAAGACAAAAACAATCCCGCCAGCAAAAATAGGGAAAAAAAAGGAACAATCTCACTTCTTCCGATTTTAGTTTAAGTCCGCCAAAATCCGACAGTACATTCCTCAAAAAGGGCGTAGAAGAACAAAATCCATCAACGTGTAGCCTTCAATTTATTCCGGACTATTAAAGAATTATGGAGGATATCAGAATGTTTGCGCACCGGCTTCCATCTACCCCCATTCATTCCTCTTTCCGCGTCTCTGTTCAAAAAATGAGCATGTGATTTAAAGGGACTATAGCCATAGGACAGGGAGTGAGAAGGTGTGTGCATGTGACAGCGACAGGGTGAGTGACGGTGAAGAACCCTATAGACTTCCTAGGCTCATGCTCGCCCTGAATTTCTCTTGTAAAACGCCCATCTCTCTTAAAGTGAAGGCAGAAGGACGTTCAGCACCTGGCCAGGCTTTCTATGCATTAATTTACATAGACGTTTTAATATGAAATATAAATAAATGCCTTAGACAATAGATACTATTTTATGCTACTGATCAATAATTAAAACTTTATGTGGCTGATGCAACAGTTGGCACAGATCTACTATGTTTAACTGAAACTTGGCAAATACCAAATGATTTTCTGGCTTTAAATGAAGCTACTCCTGTAGGATATGAGCATATGGAGAAGCCACGTTTAACTGGGTGGGGGGGTGGGGGGGGGGGGGTCTTGCTGTGATCTATTGCTCCAGTTACAGGATTGTATCTATGCCCTTGCAGGATTTTTCATCATTTGAATATCTTGCTCTGAAGTTTACTGGTGGTCTACCTTTACTGCTTTTGCTCATTTACCAGCCTCCCAGAGTTTCCTCTGCTTTTACTAATGAATTGTCTGAGCTGCTTTCATCTGTCAGTGCTCTGTGTCCATCTATACTGGTGCTTGGTGATTTGAACATTCATGTTGACTCAGATAACTGTAATCTTGCTAAAAACTTTGTGGCTGTCCTTGATTGTTTTGAGTTCACCCATGTAGATTTTCCCACCCACTCAAAGGGCCATATCTTAGATCTTGTTTGTACCTCTGGCATCACACCATCTAGGGCTGCACGATCTCATCTCATCTCATTATCTGTAGCCGCTTTATCCTTCTACAGGGTCGCAGGCAAGCTGGAGCCTATCCCAGCTGACTACGGGTGAAAGGCGGGGTTCACCCTGGACAAGTCGCCAGATCATCACAGGGCTGACACATAGACACAGACAACCATTCACACTCACATTCACACCTACGCTCAATTTAGAGTCACCAGTTAACCTAACCTGCATGTCTTTGGACTGTGGGGGAAACCGGAGCACCCGGAGGAAACCCACGCGGACACGGGGAGAACATGCAAACTCCGCACAGAAAGGCCCTCGCCGGCCCCGGGGCTCGAACCCGGACCTTCTTGCTGTGAGGCGACAGCGCTAACCACTACACCACCGGGGCTGCACGATAAATCGTTTATAATAAATTAAAAATAAATAAATAAATAAATTGCGATTTACACATACACGTGATCTCATTTCGAGAAACAACGATTCTTAAGCATTTTATTTCACAAGCGGCATCAAAAACAAATGCTCCCATTTCTTCCCGGATTTTTTCAAGTGCCCCTAAAGGCAGCACTGCCGCTGACTCCTCCCTCGACCCATGATAAAGCGTCTTTACAACACGTGATTCAGTCAGTGGAGGAAGCCTGCCTGCAGTTGAGTGTGTGGAAACCAGTGTTGCCAGATTGGGCGGTTTCCCACCCAATTGAGGGGTTTTGAATTCTACTTTGCGGGCAAAAAATGGCTTGGGCTGGTTGACAAAAATTGGGCGGGTTTTTATCAGATGTTTATAAATATTTTGCACCATAGACCTAGTTTACCCAGTACCCCTTAGGTATTTTAAACAACTAGAATCAAGCATTGGCCTAAGTTAATCATTAACAATAAACATTAATCTCATTAAGTATTATTTAAACAAAAAAAATGTTGATGTAACTAAGACTAATATGAATGTGTGTAATGTAGTGCAGAAACTGAACTCAAACTAGTAAATAAGAATGATGCAGTGTTTCCCACACATTGACGAGACTATTGGCCCTTTTCCACTACCCTTTTTCAGCTCACTTCAGCTCGCTTCAGCCCGACACGGCTCGCGTTTCGACTACCAAAAACCAGCACGACTCAGCTCGTTTCAGCCCTGCTTAGCCCCTAAAACTCGCACCGTTTTGGAGTGGGGCTGAAGCGAGCCAAGCCGTGCCGAGTGAGGCTGGGGGCGTGAGCAGACACTCCCCTGTGCACTGATTGGTGAAGAGGAGTGTCCTCACATGCCCACACACGCCCCGCGAGCACGCTGGGATCTGTAAACACCGCAAACCCGGAAGGAGAATAATTACGAATTACGAGAATTTCTGAAGCCTTATGCGCCTCGCCTCATCTATACGCTCTTGCCAGTATCTGTCCGCGTTGTCGGTGACAGCAAGCCACAGCACCAAGACCAGCAACACTAACGACTCCATGTCCTCCATGTTTATTGTTTACTATTCGGGTTGTGAGACTACCGCTTAAAAGCTCACTGATGTCACTGTTTGCGGTGCTTAACGACATCACCTGACGTCCACCCACTTTCGCTAACTCCACCCAATGTGTCCACCCACTTCCAGCCAGCACGGTTCAGTGCGGTTGTAGTCGAAATGCAACTCCAACAGCCCCGCTCAGCCCGACTCAGCACGGCACGGCTCAGCCCGACTCAGCCGCGTTTGTAGTGGAAAAGCGGCATATGGCAGCCCGCCATAGTCTAATTTTGGCCGCCATAGTCTCAGTCCGCGCCCGCCTGCCTGCCCGCATGCACGGCAACACTGATGCACCCGGCCTGACATTGCGTGCGTTGCCTATCAGACAGCGTGAGGAGACAACTCTGATAAGCTACATCCTGTCTGCATCTACATGTTAAGGTAAGTTTATACAACTTTATGTAGCCTTTGACACAATTGAGAAGGTGACATTTAGGCTACGCTATTGTGTTTTATAGGCGTATGGAGAGCGCATTGATCAGACCCTCCAGGGTTTCGCGATGTTGCGATTTGCAACTTCAACCAATCCCCGCAAATTCAGGGCGGTGTTGCAATTATATCCAATCACCGCAACTTTCCCGCAAATTTGACCAATTGTTGGCATCATCTTGAGGTGACGTTGACAAACTACCTTCCGCCTTACTTCCGTGTATACGTTCAAGAGAAGCAGCATGTGCGCAGTGTTGCCAGATTGGGCAGTTTTTGAACATATTTTGGGCTGGAAAACATCAGCAGTATCTGGCAACACTGCATGTGCAAGTCAGTGTTTATGTAGGCTTAAATACTGTTATGGAAAGTGTGTTATGTTTACAGTGAAGGACTGTGTGCACTTTACATTATTTTTTACTTAATACAAGAAATTAATGGATGCCAACGTTTTTGCCAAAATGGTATTTTATTTTCCATTGTTTAGGCAGCTTCAGCATCATACTGTGAGATTCTGTTCAAATTGTTTTTTTCTTCTATGAAGCCTGAGCCATTTATTTTATTAGTTTATAATTATTGTTTAATTTAGTCTTCAGGAGAGACTGCCTGCACACAGTACTAGTATTAATAGTTTTTTTTCTTACATGAAAGCTGAGGCATTTATATTATAAGGTAACTTCATGTTGTGCTGTGAGGTTCTCTGCACTTTAACTTTTGAACCAACAGGTGCATTTGGATAAGTAAAGCCTATTTTTCTGCATTTTTTTAGTCCTGGTGACCTTTTATATTGGTAAAGCTGTTTATAGGACTATTTCTCAGTGTCTTTGTTTTTCTTTTAATCAATAGTTTTTCAGTAATAACTTAATATTTAACATATCACTCAATTTTAATCACAAAAAGAGAAAATCGCAACAATTTCTCGCAACTTTCACTTCCTCCAGCAATGTAATCGCAACAAAAACCTAAAAAACACCGCAACCTTCATTGCAATTTTTTTGGAAAAACCCCCGCAACATCAGACATTTTAGCCCGCAACAATCACAAAAAAGGCCCGCGGAATCCTGGGGGGACTGATTGATGGATGACGTTATGTGTATTGTTTCAGTAAAATTACTTTGTCAATTTCGTACTGGCAAACCTACCTTTTTTGTAAGGCAACAGTAGGCTATTTTGAGGCAATATTAGTTAGCCCTACGTAGTTATCCAATTCATCAAATTAACTTTATCATCCTACCAGGATCAGGTCGTTTCCAAATTCACCGGTGAAGTGCTTCCCGCTTGACACTGTATGTGCGCAGTCTATCCAAGTGATGGAGACGTGAAGTTACAGCAGTGATAAACTAATCTAGGTCTGCATTTACATGTTAAAAGGGAAAAGTAGTCTATTCTAACAGAGAGCGAACTTCGATGCCACTTTTGAGAATTAGTGCTGGTAGCAATTTGTTACTGGTGAGACAGAAGACATTAAATTATTTTTAGCCTTTTCTAATAGGCTACCTTCTAAAGGTGAAGCTATTAGGCCACATAATTAAGGGAATGTAATGTTAGTTACTTAATTAAATTAACTTCTTGACTCGAATTTGATCATTTTCAAATTTACTGATGATGAGTGTTTCTCCACTAACGTAGGCCTTACAGGTCCCATGGCATGAAATTTTCACTTTGAGGTTTTTTAACGTTAAAATGAGTTCCTCTGACCTTCTTAAGTCACCCCAGTGGCTAGAAATTTCATAATGTATAAACCAAACTATGCCCAACATTTGAGAATGGCGCGTCAAAATGGCGCGTTGATAAACTCTTCCTTTGCCTACGTCAGCAAGGGAGATGATCCCCCCCCCCGGATTCCCACCCACTGTATGGATTGCCCGCCCAGCTCAAAAGTTGCCACCAAACATGGAAGTTGCGCTGTACATGGATGTGACAACACAGAAAGGAGTCTGTTTTTACTGCCGACGGGAGAGCCCCTGAAGACGCAGTGGCTTAATTTTATTTACTCCAATAATACACCGTCGAGTCTACCTAAGACGGTGCATGTTTGTTGGAAGCATTTTCCTGATGAATGTTTCCACAACTTGGGACAGTACAGGGCAGGTTTTGCACATCAACTGTCACTGAAGCCTGGGTCCGTACCAAGCATCCCTGCCGCATCAGCAACAAACACCGAACAAGTAAGTGTATAACTGTTAAGTCGTTTTGCCGTGTTTTAAAATCGGTGTCACGCTAGCCTTGCAATGGCTACATTAGCTGTGCAGCTAACCGCTTCCTGCAGTCAGCCAGGTACTCTGCGCTACAAAACCAAAAAGCATGCAGCATGCTCTGTTATAATAGCCAATCAAAACAGTTTTTACAAAGACACCCCCATTCTTTTTTTTAAGTCACTCGTTCATTTTATTTGTTTGTTTGTCCAGTAAAAACCCAAACATTTGTTGAATTTAATTTTATTTCCTCACGTCGCACCTTAATGATGTCAGCGCGCGGTATTTTTCCCTTCGCGGTTTGTTCCTTCTCTCTCGCCATAGTAAGACACCCACATCCGCTTGTTCTGACCCACTGGAGGTAGCGTCACAGTGCTGTTAGCCAATCAGAGGTAACACGTTTACATGTCATGAATATTAATGATAAGACCCGCCCCCTGCTTCTCATTAGCAAAACGACGCACTGGGAAAAGCGCTGAAATGGGGCTTTCTCCCAGGAGGCTATATCTATGTGCCAAGGGTTCATTTCGAGAAAGGCTGCGGATATAACATCCGGAAACCTCCACGAGCCCGTTTAAAGCATCAACAAACCACCATGCCATGGGACCTTTAATGCAACGCAGTGAATGTCAGGTGACGATGTCAGCCTTATTGTAGACGCTACAGCTGTAACAGAAACTCTCCGATCCTTATTAAACTGATGCTAAATTTGTTTTGTTGTTAATTCAGATCGTGAGCATTTTGAATTATTTCAAAAAGAGAGATCGAAATTCACCTCAGGATGAAGAGGTAGTGACTGAGGTCGGCCTAACATCAACTGCTTGCTGTCTTTGTCAGGATGTCAAATTGGTAGAACACTCCTAGCAAGTGAGTGCGATGAATGGGGGCAGATAAACCCATTACTCAGCCACTTCGCAGCGATTGCCCTTGTTGTGCTGGTCTCGAGCGTGAATTGCGAAAGAGACTTTTCCACAATGAAAGGACATCTGCAGGCAAACCAGTGATGTGAATTTCAATTTACATTTACTCATTGCTTTCATGCTCAAATCCCACCCAAGTTCAATCTCACTTTCACTTAATTAAATATTTCAGAGTGAGCTCTACAATCACAGACTCATTGTAGTAACAAGTTGTTTGCCATTTTAGGTCAAAAACAGACCTTCGTAACAGACTGCAAGGAGAGCACCTGGCCGCCTGCTTGAGGATTTCCATTAACGGGCCACAACCAGAAGATATAAATTATGAAAGGGCACTTTTTTTTTCCTCAAAGCCAAGAAAAATCAAATGCACAAGTGCAGGGTGTGGTCTTTGTAAACAGGGAAGGCATTTGTCAGGGTCACTTTTGACATACAGCAGAGCTAGAAGTCCTTGTTTTGTAGGACTTTTTGTAGGAGTTCAGGGTGTGAAGTATTGTAGGATGTTTGGTTTGGTTGCTATCTGTAATATGTTCTTGTAGGACTGCCCTCTGTAGCAACATGCTAAAATAAAATACAAGGTGCATAACCAATACCAACGAATTTGTTCTTTGTTAGTCTTAGTTTAGTATTAGTAGGCTAAACAACCCCCACGCACCCCTGCAATTCAACCGGACACATGCACCACGCGCTAAACAATCCCCCGCGCACCCCTGCAATTCAACTGGACACATGCGCCACGCGCTAAACAATCCCCCGCGCACCCCTGCAATTCAACCGGACACATGCGCCACGCGCTAAACAATCCCCCGCGCACCCCTGCAATTCAACCGGACACATGCGCCACGCGCTAAACA
Source organism: Neoarius graeffei (assembly GCF_027579695.1). Classification (NCBI taxonomy): domain Eukaryota; kingdom Metazoa; phylum Chordata; class Actinopteri; order Siluriformes; family Ariidae; genus Neoarius; species Neoarius graeffei. The sequence continues at coordinate 379,479 of NC_083581.1, forward strand.
ATCCCCCGCGCACCCCTGCAATTCAACTGGACACGCACGCCCCACCCTAAGCAAAAAAATCGTGATTCACATTTTTTCCAGAACCGTGCAGCCCTAACACCATCAAATTTATATTCCAGAGATTTCTGTGTTTCTGATCACATGGCTATTTTATTTAATATTGCTGTCCTTAAGCCTCTCCATCGCAGGCATGCATTTCGCACCATCACATACAGGAACACAAAAAACATAGTTACAGCTGATTTATTTGACACATTATATCCTATTCAGACCACTAAATCATTAAACTCATCCCCTGAGGAGTTAGTCATGCTCGACAACTCTCACCTTGCTGACTCTCTCAATCACGTTGCCCCCCTGAAGACGCGTACTGTCTCTTTCTCTCTCTCTGTTCCATGGTTCACACCTGAGCTTCATAAAATGAAGGCTGCTGGTCGGCAGCTGGAGAGACTGAGTCGTAAAACTGGCCTGACAGTCCATGCGCTGGCATACAGTGACCATGTCTCTGCCTACAAAGAGTCTCTAATTGATGCCAAGGCCAGTTATTACACCACCATCATTACCAGAGGCCAAGGAAACCCTACAGCCCTTTTTTCTACTGTAAACAAACTTCTCCTGCCTGTTAAAAACTTTCCTCTTACTCCTTCCACTGATATTTGTTGTAAATTCCTTGAATTTTTTCAAAACAAAATTAGCTCTATATACAAGCAGATGAAATCCACTCCCATCACTCCTTTTAATGTCCCCTCTCCTTGTCCACCACCAGCTGGAGCTTTCTCTGCTTTCTCATTAGTCAATGACCAGTATGTCCTCGGCTTAGTATCTAAATCCAGGCCTACCACCTGCCTCCTCGACCCTATGCCCACCCCTTTGGTTAAGATTTGCCTGCCAGTTCTCTGCTGGTCAAGATAATAAACTCGTCCCTTTCAACTGGCTTAGTCCCTCAGGCTCTCAAAACAGCAGCCAGCACTCCTATCTTGAAAAAACCTGGAGCAGCCATTGATGATTTTAAAAATTATTACCCCATTTCCAATCTTCCCTTCATTGCAAAAGTCCTAGACCGTATTGTTGCCAATCAGCTCCAAGAGCATTTAGCCCAATACGATCTTTGGGAGAAGTTTCAGTCTGGGTTTAGGGCCATGTATAGCACCAAGACTGCCCTGGTGGTCAACGATTTGCTGTTAGCTGCTGACACTGGCCATGTCAGTATACTTGTTCTCCTCGACCTTACAGCAGCTTTTGACACTGTATGTGTCAATCTTTTATTGAACCGCTTAGAAACTCTGCTTGGCATCACTGGTTCTTCTTTAGCCTGGTTCAAATCTTATCTTACCATGAGAGAACAATTTGTGTCAATTGGAGACTTTAGATCCCCTAAATCACCCCTCCTTCATGGTGTCCCTCAGGGCTCTGTCCTGGGACCCTTACTATTTGTAATATACATCCTTCCTCTTGGCCACATAATACAACATTATGGGCTCAACTTTCACTGTTATGCAGATGACACCCAAATTTACATTCAAACCAAACCCTCTCACCCACTCCCTCCGTCCAATCTTGTCAACCGTCTAAATGCAGTTAACAATTGGATGGTGCAGAACTTTCTTAAACTAAATCAAGACAAAACAGAAGCCATCCTCATTTCCACCCCTTCTATCTTGAAAAAACTGAAGCACTCACAGCTATCTATTCCTGGTTATTTCACCTTCACTACTGTTGAAGTAAGAAATCTGGGTGTTATTCTGGACTCTACTCTCTCTTTTGACTCGCACATTAAAAATATTACTGAAACGGCTCTCTTTCACCTGAAAAGTCCCTCCAAACTTCATCCCTCTTTAACTTCATCTGCAGCTGAAACGCTTATACATGCTTTTATCACCTCAAGACTGGACTACTGCAATGCCCTACTCGATGGCATCCCAGCCAAGCGACTAAATAGGCTGCAATATGTCCAAAACTCAGCTGCTAGGGTACTCACTCACACCAGGCCCTGGGATCATATCACTCCTATTCTCTACAACCTGCACTGGCTCCCAGTCAAATACCACATCCAGTACAAAATTATCCTGCTTGTCTACAAATCCCTACATAACCTGGCCCCTCCCTATTTATCAAATCTCCTAACTCCATATTAGCTACCTCTAAATCTTTGCTCCACAGATGTCCACCTATTAGCAGTCCCTTACTCTCGGCTCTGCTCTATGGGTGACAGGGCTTTCAGACCCCGTCCACACGTAGCCGGGTATCTGCTAAATCGAAGATATTTTTCTACGTTTTGGCCTGTCATCCACATGAAAACATATCAAAAACGAATATTTTAAAAAACTCCGGGCAAAGTGAAGATTTTTGAAAACTCCGTGTATGCCTTTTCGTGTAGACAGAGATAACCGGAGTTTTGCGTTTTAGAACGTCACAATCTGCACCAAAAAAATGACAACAAATCTGCCCTAACGTCAAACGTGCGACCTTTGTTAACTGCAGAAGCCAGATTAAGCATGGACTTAAGCTAGCCGCACACTACAGCGATCCACGCGGTACCGAACCGACCCATTTCAGAGCCAACTCCCAACAGGGCACACACATATCCCCCGACTGTTGACGAGTGCAGTCGCGATTGAAGCGACACGTGACAACTTAATAGCTTTGTGATTGGCTATTGGATATAGTTACTGCTAAATCCAACACTTGAAGATGCTACAGGGTGAATTACAAATGACACAACATGGAATATGTAGCGCACTATCTAGGCTGCATGAGCTATTATTCCCAACCTTAAATAGTGCACTTATATAGGGGAGTTAAAGCGATTTGGAATTCAGCCACACAACTTGAGCAGAGTGGCTTTCCAGCCCACTGTGTCTATGGATAAAGCTTCAGTCTATGGAATTACAGTATATACCTGCATTAGGTGCTACCAACACGTATTTCTCGCGCTAGAAATTGTGTTTAATGATGTCACGTGTTATATGCGAAAGATATGATTGGCTATTGCTAGCGACTCTCGCTGATCAGTCTGGCTCCCGATTAGTTTTTCGAATCGGCTGTGAGATGAGTCGGTACCATCGAAAACTAGTCTTTACGCCTGACTCGCGACTTCAGTTGGCTCGGTACGCTGAAAATCGGCGTAGTGTGTGGCTAGCTAAAGAGTAATGGATCGGAGTAGTGCCTTGAAAGCATTAATTATTGTGCAGGTGCTATTTACATGTTTAACTTTAGAAGCCCAACTACTGCTCCAAGAGCACAGGCGATGTGATTAGGGGGTAGGATTTGGGGAAATAATGCCATCTACAGGTTTGGAATGCTTATAAATGTGATTGAAAACACAGATGTTCGGTTATGTGTGGAAGGGATTTTTTTCGAAGACGAGGTGGTGTGGATAAAACAACATTTTTATAAACGGAGGGGGGGAAATGTTCGGTTTTAAAAATACCCGGCTATGTGTGTACATGGCATCAGTGTTAATGGCCCTAAGCTGTGGAATGCCCTGCCACTAGCGTTGCGCCAATGCTCAACACTGTCCTCTTTCAAAAAACAGCTAAAAACACATCTTTTTAGCTTGGCCTTTGCTCTCTGATTTTTAATAATGTTATTATCATTATTGACTTCTCATTATTTTTATTATTTTTCTTATCTTATTGTCTTGCTTTTTATTGTTTTTTTTTTTAACCTGTGCAGTGTCCTTGGGTACCTTGAAAGGCACTTATAAATAAAATGTATTATTAGGGGCGGAGTTTATTTCTAGTGACAGTAACGCTGCTGGGGGGCGGAGTTTATTTATAGTGACAGTACCGCTGCTGGGGGCGGAGTTTATTTATAGTGACAGTACCGCTGCTGGGGGGCGGAGTTTATTTATAGTGACAGTAGCGCAGCTGGGGGGCGGAGTTTATTTATAGTGACAGTAGCGCAGCTGGGGGGCGGAGTTTATTTATAGTGACAGTAGCGCGGCTGGGGGGGCGGAGTTTATTTCTAGTGACTGTAACGCGGCTGGGGGCGGAGTTTATTTCTAGCAGGGCTTTGAACCAGAATTTTTTTCCTATTGGTTCGTTCCGAACAGAAACGGAATTTTAACGTTTCCGGTTTTGGGTTCCACCATTAAATAGACGTTCCCGAACCAGTTAGAACAAAAAAATTTCGTTCCCGGAACGGTTAATTACGTTCCCTGTCAGCAAGTACATACATACATAAAAAAAACTACACCTGAAATGTAGCCAGGGCCGGTTCTGCCCTAATCTGGACCCGGGTGCAACATCGCGCATCGGCTGGGGGCGGAGTTTATTTATAGTGACAGTAACGCTGCTGGGGGCGGAGTTTATTTATAGTGACAGTAACGCTGCTGGGGGCGGAGTTTATTTATAGTGACAGTAACGCGGCTGGGGGCGGAGTTTATTTATAGTGACAGTAACGCTGCTGGGGGCGGAGTTTATTTATAGTGACAGTAACGCTGCTGGGGGCGGAGTTTATTTATAGTGACAGTAACGCGGCTGGGGGCGGAGTTTATTTATAGTGACAGTAACGCTGCTGGGGGCGGAGTTTATTTATAGTGACAGTAACGCGGCTGGGGGCGGAGTTTATTTATAGTGACAGTAACGCGGCTGGGGGCGGAGTTTATTTATAGTGACAGTAACGCTGCTGGGGGCGGAGTTTATTTATAGTGACAGTAACGCGGCTGGGGGCGGAGTTTATTTATAGTGACAGTAACGCGGCTGGGGGCGGAGTTTATTTATAGTGACAGTAACGCTGCTGGGGGCGGAGTTTATTTATAGTGACAGTAACGCTGCTGGGGGCGGAGTTTATTTATAGTGACAGTAACGCGGCTGGGGGCGGAGTTTATTTATAGTGACAGTACCGCTGCTGGGGGGCGGAGTTTATTTATAGTGACAGTAGCGCAGCTGGGGGGCGGAGTTTATTTATAGTGACAGTAGCGCAGCTGGGGGGCGGAGTTTATTTATAGTGACAGTAGCGCGGCTGGGGGGGCGGAGTTTATTTCTAGTGACTGTAACGCGGCTGGGGGCGGAGTTTATTTCTAGCAGGGCTTTGAACCAGAATTTTTTTCCTATTGGTTCGTTCCGAACAGAAACGGAATTTTAACGTTTCCGGTTTTGGGTTCCACCATTAAATAGACGTTCCCGAACCAGTTAGAACAAAAAAATTTCGTTCCCGGAACGGTTAATTACGTTCCCTGTCAGCAAGTACATACATACATAAAAAAAACTACACCTGAAATGTAGCCAGGGCCGGTTCTGCCCTAATCTGGACCCGGGTGCAACATCGCGCATCGGCTGGGGGCGGAGTTTATTTATAGTGACAGTAACGCTGCTGGGGGCGGAGTTTATTTATAGTGACAGTAACGCGGCTGGGGGCGGAGTTTATTTATAGTGACAGTAACGCTGCTGGGGGCGGAGTTTATTTATAGTGACAGTAACGCGGCTGGGGGCGGAGTTTATTTATAGTGACAGTAACGCTGCTGGGGGCGGAGTTTATTTATAGTGACAGTAGCGCAGCTGGGGGGCGGAGTTTATTTATAGTGACAGTAGCGCGGCTGGGGGGGCGGAGTTTATTTCTAGTGACTGTAACGCGGCTGGGGGCGGAGTTTATTTATAGTGACAGTAACGCGGCTGGGGGCGGAGTTTATTTATAGTGACAGTAACGCGGCTGGGGGCGGAGTTTATTTATAGTGACAGTAACGCTGCTGGGGGCGGAGTTTATTTATAGTGACAGTAACGCGACGGTGTTTGATCCTGATCAACTGATTCAATGGCCGAAGAAGAATGAAACTGATCAGCAGCAGTTTGAGGACAGAAAACCCCAATAATACTTTAGAACGCTGTTCAGGACTCGCCTCAGAGCTCAAACTCTTCCCTCAAAGGCACTTTACCTTTCAGTCACCACAATCACCACCAAACTCTCCCTAACCTTCCTCAATCAGCCATTTCCTCAACTTCACTTCCTCTCCACACAACCCGGAAAGATCATGGCGGAACTCCTCCAGCCGCGTTTGTAAACAAGCCCCGGGCTCATTTCACAGCGCGCGCACTCTCACCCAATCAGCGCTCTGCTTAGACAAGCGCGCGCTCGCGAGATCTAGTCAACAAATGGAGCGCCCTGTCCCTAAAGTGCACTTGTCCCGCTGAATTTGGGACAGGACCATGTGACTGTAATCAGTAAAGTTCAGTCACCAGTCTTACTAATAATGCTGTTTACACGGTGACAGTATGTATTTACTAGTTTAAAAAGTACAATAAAGGAGGAAAATGGTGCTCTTACCGGTTAAATGCCCTAAAGGAACAATAAACTGAACCAGCGCACTTCACTCCGAGCGCGGCTTCTTCTTTGCCTTCAGACCGCGCTTTATCTTTTCTTTGGCGCCTTTCTGCAGGTTTTTAAGACAACCTGCGCTCATTACTACCTCCTCTGGCCCGGATCTGTAACTACAACCAGTATCACTGCACGGGTGCAGAATAATCATGACTGCCCCTCTAGCCCGTGTGTGTTTGTTTGTTCGAACTTTTATTGACAATATCTAAACATAAATGAAGAGAAAATCATTCCAATCAAGATTTTCTGAAATACAAAATGGTCAAAAAATTGGAATATTCACATTTTTAAAAATTAAGAACATTTATTGGTTCATATATTTAGTTGATTCCAAACGAGGGGCGGCACGGTGGTGTAGTGGTTAGCGCTGTCGCCTCACAGCAAGAAGGTCCGGGTTCGAGCCCCGTGGCCGGCGAGGGCCTTTCTGTGTGGAGTTTGCATGTTCTCCCCGTGTCCGCGTGGGTTTCCTCTGGGTGCTCCGGTTTCCCCCACAGTCCAAAGACATGCAGGTTAGGTTAACTGGTGACTCTAAATTGAGCGTAGGTGTGAATGTGAGTGTGAATGGTTGTCTGTGTCTATGTGTCAGCCCTGTGATGACCTGGCGACTTGTCCAGGGTGAACCCCGCCTTTCGCCCGTAGTCAGCTGGGATAGGCTCCAGCTTGCCTGCGACCCTGTAGAAGGATAAAGCGGCTACAGATAATGAGATGAGATTCCAAACGAGATTTATACTGTCCTCTTATACTGTGGCTGTGGTGATTGTGAACAGGTGCAGATGATTAGAATTCAGGAGCCTGTGGGTGGTGGGGTGCAGGGTGGGTGCTGTAGTCCATGGTGGCCATATCTGACGGCTGCTGTGAATGCTGGGAAGTGAAGTCTTGAGTGCAAGAAGGTGCAGATGTGACAAGAAGTTACAAACTTGGCTTTACTCATACCATTCACTGGGGGAGGAAACCTTGCAAGAGCACAAGAATACACCGAATCTACAGAAAGAAACAACAGGATAAAATATATTTTACTCTAATCTATATGCTCACCTGGTGCATAATCAAGGCTGTTATAACAACAACAACAGCAACAATAATACAGTTTTTCTGAATTGGTTACACACTGTTATTGCACTCAGAGTGGTACAGTGCTGTAGGGGTTATCATTGTTGCCTCACTGCAAGAAGGTTCCAAGCTCGAACATCATGGCTGATGAGGGTTTTTTCTGTGTGGAGTTTGCATGTTCTCTCAATGTCTGTGTGGGTTAGGGTTACTGTTCCCAAAGCACTTCACACATTTCTCAGGTCCTGCACACAAATTTCATCATAATCCCCCCCCCCCCCCCCCCCCAGCACTAACATATATATTTTGCATATACTCTTTCATCAGTAATAAAACTGTGACCTCAACAGGACAAACATTACCAAGCTTTTTAAAATACTTTTTGTTCATTACAACCACAGGGAGAAAGTCAACTCAAAATGTAATTTCTCAGACAATATAATGCAAAAGACAAAGACATCTTGCAGATTATTTACAACACCTGGAAATTAGAGTTGAGCCAATAAGCTTGTAAGATGACTGTAAGCTCCAGGTAGCACAAGACGACAGGACCTGAGCACAGGATAGACCACAGGAGCTGAGCACAGTGTAGACCACAGGACCTGAGTACAGTGTACACCACATGAGCTGAGTTCAGTGTAGACTACAGGAGCTGAGTACAGTGTAGACTACATGAGCTGAGTACAGTGTAGACCACAGGAGCTGAGTACAGTGTAGACTACATGACCTGAGTACAGTGTAGACCAAAGGAGCTGAGCACAGTGTAGACCAAAGGAGCTGAGCACAGTGTAGACTACATGAGGTGAATACAGTGTAGACCACAGGAGCTGAGCACAGTGTAGACTACAGGAGCTGAGTACAGTGTAGACTACATGAGCTGAGTCCAGTGTAGACCACAGGACCTGAGTACAGTGTAGACTACAGGAGCTGAGTACAGTGTAGCGCACAGGAGCTGAGTACGGTGTAGAGCACAGGACCTGAGTACAGTGTAGACCAAAGGAGCTGAGCACAGTGTAGACTAGTCAAGTCAAGTTTATTTGTATCGCGCTTTTAACAATAAACATTGTCACAAAGCAGCTTTACAGAATTTGAACGACTTAAAACATGAGCTAATTTTATCCCTAATCTATCCCCAATGAGCAAGCCTGTGGCGACGGTGGCAAGGAAAAACTCCCTCAGACGACATGAGGAAGAAACCTCGAGAGGAACCAGACTCAAAAGGGAACCCATCCTCATTTGGGCAACAACAGACAGCCTGACTATAATATTAACAGTTTTAACATGAGGACAGTTTCGTTGATGTTATAAACTCTTCATTGATGGAAACTTGATTGCAAAACTGTTCATGATAACTGTAGTCCTAAAGTTAGCAAGACAACTGTAGTCCTCAGCCATAAATGCATTACTGTAAGAGTCCAGAGCGTCCTCCAGGTGTGACTTTCAACTGTCCTCATGGGGCCGTCCTTCACAGGAGCGATGCGATAAAACTCCGACCAGACACAGGGCACCAGGATGGATCAAGCAGGTCCGAGGGGCAGAAGAGGCCAGCATCTTAATCCCAGGACCAACATGTAACTCAGAGGGACAGATTGGGGGGGAGGGAGAAAGAAAACACATGTTGTTAGGTACGCCCTAAAAATGACAAGTATTAAATCTGTGTGGTAGGCTCGCAGAGACGAGAGTCTTGACATCAGGCATAACACACAACAATGGCATGTTAATATGGTAAAAAATATATCATGACCTGCTCTGGCTGGATGCTTGATTGGGTGATGGGAGCACACTCCTCAGCAATGATGAGATGCAGATGGGACCCTTAGGGCTGGCCAAGACAATTCAGTTACATTTCACCAGGTCTGGGACATGCGACAGAAGTCTGACGGCTGATTCCCTGCAGGCTACGATAGCCAGTCGAGGTCTCCACCCTCTCCACCACTACAGGAGCTGAGCACAGTGTAGACCACAGGACCTGAGTACAGTGTAGACCACAGGAGCTGAGCACAGTGTAGATGTCATGAAGATTCTCAGTCATCCAGGTCATAGTAAACTGTGGGTGGTAAAAGAGAGCAACTGGACTTGCTTGAAGATTCTTGAAGACGTTTCACCTCTCATCTGAAAGGCTTCTTCAGTTCTGTCTGACTAATAGGGAGTATCAGGTATTTATACTCTCATGGATGAAAAGCAATCCTAAGGTGTCGTTGAGTCATCCTGTTGGTGTGGGTCACTGGGGGCTGGATGTGAATGGCCTCGAGAGTTGTTAGGGTGATCAATGGATTGCCCGTTAAGGTGATCAATGGAATGCTGATTCTCTCTGTCCTCCTGTGAGTCACTGAAAACAGCTGGGTTTTGGTGTGCATTCAGTTGTCTGGGAAGTGTGCCAAGGACTGCATTGTAGGTGGCTGATAAATGATGTCTTAGACCCCCACCTCTGTTCAGTGATGGCCGTTCCAGGTTGACAAAAATGGCTTCTTTAACCCCTCGCTCATACCAACGATCCTCTGTGGCTAAAATGTGTACGTTGCAATCCTGAAATGAGTGTTCTTTGTTGTTAAAATGAAGGTAGACAGCAGAGTCCTGGCCTGAGGAACTGGCTCTCCTGTGTTGAGCCATGCGCCTGTGAAGCAGTTGTTTGGTTTCCCCAATATATGAGTCTGTGCATTCCTCACTGCACTGAATTGCATACACTACGTTGTCCTGTTTGTGTCTGGCTATTCTGTCCTTAGGGTGGACCAGTTTCTGCTTCAGGGTGTTACTGGGTCTGAAATGTACCGGAATGTTGTGTTTTAGAATGCTGTCTCCCTTCATCTTAACAACAAAGGACAGTCATTTCAGGATTGCAACGTACGCATTTTAGCCACAGAGGATCATTGGTATGAGCAAGGAGTTAAAGAAGCCATTTTTGTCAACCTGGAACAGTCATCACTGAACAGAGGTGGGGGTCTAAGACATCATTTATCAGCCACCTACAATGCAGTCCTTGGCACACTTCCCAGACAACTGAATGCACACCAAAACCCAGCTGTTTTCAGTGACTCACAGGAAGACAGAGAGAATCAGCATTCCATTGATCACCTTAACGGGCAATCCATTGATCACCCTAATGACTCTCGAGGCCATTCACATCCAGCCCCCAGTGACCCACACCAACAGGATGACTCAACGACACCTTAGGGTTGCTTTTCATCCATGAGAGGATAAATACCTGATACTCCCTATTAGTCAGACAGAACTGAAGAAGTCTTTCGGATGAGAGGTGAAACATCTTCAAGAATCTTCAAGCAAGTCCAGTTGCTCTCTTTTACCACCCACAGTTACTATGACCTGGATGACTGAGAATCTTCACAGACATGTTTCCAAGCAGTTTGGGATGAGAACCCTTCGACTGGCACGGGAGTATGAGAGGACTTCCAGAAAACTGGCAGACTACAGGAACCACCTGCGTTTCAAACTGAGATGCTGACAATCCAACATTATCCCCACTAGCCTATGCCTGCATTCAACAGTCAAAGGACACAGAGCTGAAATAATCCTCCAGAAAGCCCAGAAGCAGCTTCTCAACGAGAGAGTGAGACAAGTACATTTCACCATCGATGCTCTCCAGAACAAGACTGAACTGATGTTTGAAGAGTTGACAGTACCAGTGCCGTATTAAGCCAATGCAGTGCCCCTGGGCACTATACCTCAAGTGCCCCCCACCACCACCACCCTGCACGCACGCGTTCAGTAACCTCCTGCACACACTCACAAACCTTGCCCTTTGCTGTCAAAAATAGTAGCATATACATAAACAATAGTACACATAAACAAGGTCATTCTTCCTCATTGAAAATGTATTAAGTAGGCTAAATCAGCCCATCAAATTCACTGAAAACAACCAACGATATGCATGTAGGCATATTGAAATGTCTTATTCAAAAATGAGCAGCATATATTTGTATGTCTCAATAAAAACCTTCAAAGCATCCATACTCTATTCTTTCCATATTAAAATGTCTCAATTCAAAATGTGTATCAATTCAAACAGCATCAGCAATTTAAACAGATCCATCTATATACAATACAGCATATTCAAATGTGCCAATTCAAAATGTGTATCAATTAAAATAGCATCGATCTAGGCAACATATTCAAATGTCTCAATTCGAAATATAAATTCAAATAACATCCAGTACGGCATATTCAGATGTACAATGTACATATGTGTATCAATTCAAAGAGTGTAAGAAATCTGGTTTTCTTACCGTCGTGCCGTGCGGATGCTGCATATTTAGCCGCCCGGTTGTGGTAGGTGGTGGGACCATTAGCAATAGCCAGTTCTTTTTTCAACTCCGTTAGATCTCCCCATAGCGCAGGATCAGTTGAAATAGAGAAGTGTTCTACTGGCGTCGGCTGCGCTAGGTTGACATCCATAACACCCTCGTCTTCCTTCTCGTCACCATGGTGTGAACTGATCTCTACCTGGCTTAAAGTGGCTTCGTACATATCCTCCTCCCCGGGGTCTCCCTCGCTCCTATCTTCCTCAAGGGGATCCTCGTCGTCGCCGACCCCTCGGCTAACACTGGCTGTGGTTGTAGCATCTCCCCGGCTAGTGCTAGCAGGGCCATCTCCCTCACTAGCATCACTGATTTCACTAGCTTCGGCTTCAGCGCTGGTAGTGACAGCAGTTGTCGATGTTTTTATAAAAAAAACGATCTAACACTGGAACATTTTTAATTGCAGCTACACACCTGGAGTCTTTCTCTTTTTTTATTTTCTCTTCGCACAACCATTCAATTGATGTCTGTCCATTTTTCATTTCTACCACGGTTTTTAAAAAATTGATACATTTCACCGTAGGTGGACTGGCTCAACTGACAGGTTGAGGAAAGGGGAGTTAATGGTCACATAGGCCACTCTTGCTCAGAATTATGATTATTGTTGTTGTTCTTATGAAATTAGTGTTCATAATTAATTATATATGACTATTTAACAATGTCAAGTGTATAACCATTTTAAGTGTACAAACATTCACGAAAAATATTTTTAAAGTTTCTGTCATGTGGTGCCCCCCCACTGGCTGTGAGAGGTTAGTGCCCCTGGGCACTGTGCCGCAGGCCCATATAGTTAATCCGGCCTTGGACAGTACTTCTTCCCAATGAAGTTTTGGAATGAGTCTCTGATTTTGTGGAGAAGACACAGATTTCACAACATACCAAAGGCAAGGAACGAGAGATACGCAAATTCCAAACATTGCTGTCTAAAACCACCTCCTCCAGTAAGACAGAAGTGCTGACTTGGAGGAAGAAATCTGACCAGGCTACACAACCAGACATAGAAGAGAAATGGGTGAAGAACTTATCCAACAGGGTACTCACCCAACCAGAGAAAGATGTTTTATCCAAGGGACTTAACTTTGCAGTTTCACCAGAGCAGATACCAGTGGTAGATCTCATCACAGCCACAGAGTCAGCCATCAGAAACAACAATCTGACCAACACAGAGGCAGAACAACTTAGACTGAAGAGATCAGCTGCTCTGTCCAGTGCAAAAGCACCCCCCTCCAACCTCACCAGCCAAGAAAGGAGGGCTCTTACATTGCTTCAAAGAGACCAGGACATCACCATCCTTCCTGCTGACAAAGGGAGATGCACAGTGGTTCTAAACACAGCGGACTACCACTCAAAGATGACCAGTCTCCTCAGCGACACAACCACCTATGAAACCTTAAGGTGGGACCCCACCAGTTGTTACAAAAAGAAAGTTGTTAGCTGCCTGCAACAACTAGAAAAGGACCAAGCCATCAACCGATCTCTGTACTACAGATTGTACCCTAGGGAAGCCGTTCCTCTCATATACGGACTCCCCAAGATTCACAAGGAAGGAGCTCCATTCAGACCTATCATCAGCAGTATAAACTCTGTCACCTATAACATTGCCAAACACCTAGCCACCATCCTGGCTCCTCTTGTTGGGAATACACTATATCACATCAAAACTCCCAAGATTTTGCTACTAAAGTTGCAGACCTCAAACTAGACTCAGATGAAACCATGGTTTCTTACGATGTCACTTCTCTTTTCACCTGCATTCCCATCACAGAAGCAGTTGAATCTCTTAGAAAACGACTCCTTCAAGACAACACCTTACTGGATAGAACAAACCTCACCACAGACCAGATTTGCACCCTGCTTGACCTCTGCCTGACTACCACTTATTTCCAGTTTAATGAAAGTTTCTACAGACAGAAGCATGGATGCACCATGGGCTCACCAGTGTCCCCTATTGTGGCCAATCTTTACATGGAGGAAGTGGAACATAAAGCTTTGACCATTTTTTCAGGAGTTGCTCCCAGCCACTGGTTCAGATATGTGGATGACACCTGGGTTAAAATCAAAACCCATGAAGTGGAAGCCTTCTCTAAGCACATCAATGCAGTGGATATCAACATCAATTTCACTCGGGAGGACGTCAGTGGGAATAATCTAGCCTTCTTGGATTGTGATGTACACATTAGACAAGACAGAAGCCTTAGCATCGAGGTCTACCGGAAACCCACACACACAGACCAGTACCTACTCTTCGACTCTCACCACCCACTGGAACACAAATTGGGGGTCATTAAGACCTTACAACACAGGGCTCAGAACATTCCTACAACGGTAGAGGGAAAAGAGAAGGAGCAGAATCACATCAAGAAAGCACTTCAGAACTGCAGATATCTCAACTGGTCTTTCCTCAAGAGCAGAAAAAGGAACATAATGGACAAGGAGGATAACAGGAACAAACGCAAGAACATTGTCATTCCCTAAATTTCTGGTCTATCTGAGAAACTCAGGAGGATCTTCTACAAACACAACATTCCAGTACATTTCAGACCCAGTAACACCCTGAAGCAGAAACTGGTCCACCCTAAGGACAGAATAGCCAGACACAAACAGGACAACGTAGTGTATGCAATTCAGTGCAGTGAGGAATGCACGGACTCGTATATTGGGGAAACCAAACAACCGCTTCACAGGCGCATGGCTCAACACAGGAGAGCCAGTTCCTCAGGCCAGGACTCTGCTGTCTACCTTCATCTTAACAACAAAGGACACTCATTTCAGGATTGCAACATACGCATTTTAGCCACAGAGGATCGTTGGTATGAGCGAGGGGTTAAAGAAGCCATTTTTGTCAACCTGGAACGGCCATCACTGAACAGAGGTGGGGGTCTAAGACATCATTTATCAGCCACCTACAATGCAGTCCTTGGCACACTTCCCAGACAACTGAATGCACACCAAAACCCAGCTGTTTTCAGTGACTCACAGGAGGACAGAGAGAATCAGCATTCCATTGATCACCTTAACGGGCAATCCATTGATCACCCTAATGACTCTTGAGGCCAATTACGTCCAGCCCCCAGTGACCCACACCAACAGGATGACTCAACGACACCTTAGGGTTGCTTTTCATCCATGAGAGGATAAATACCTGATACTCCCTATTAGTCAGACAGAACTGAAGAAGCCTTTTGGATGATAGGTGAAACGTCTTTAAGAATCTTCAAGCAAGTCCAGTTGCTCTCTTTTACCACCCACAGTACAGTGTAGACCACAAGAACTGAGTACAGTGTAGATCACAGGACCTGAGTACAGTGTAGACTACATGAGCTGAGTCCAGTGTAGACCACAGGAGCTGAGTACAGTGTAGACCAAAGGACCTGAGTACAGTGTAGACCACAGGAGCTGA
This sequence comes from Neoarius graeffei, assembly GCF_027579695.1. NCBI lineage: Eukaryota > Metazoa > Chordata > Actinopteri > Siluriformes > Ariidae > Neoarius > Neoarius graeffei. Next base: position 394,554 of record NC_083581.1, read on the forward strand.
GTACAGTGTAGACCACAGGAGCTGAGCACAGTGTAGACCACAGTAGCTAAGTACAGTGTAGACCACATGAGCTGAGTACAGTGTAGACTACAGGAGCTGAGTAGACACGTGATATACTATAAACAGGATACCAGTGACAGGGAGTGTCTCTCGCTACCTGCAAAATCAGACTTGGGTAACAAGATCGTTACCCAAGCTTGTGCATCTAAAGATGGTTGCTGTTGCCTGTATCAGAGCTTGTTTCTTGATATCATACAGATTGAATCATCATCTCTCTGCACACGCTGTGAAAATAATGGTGAAATAACTGGGAGCGCACGCTATGTCTTCTCTGCTCGAGCAAATCCAGAAGCGCGCAATTGTGCTGATCCTATTTAGTTTTGTTTGGAGTGGAATACTATTGCATTGTAACATCAATTCACAGGTGGAGCCTCTTCATAACCTGATAGTGAGTCACCATTTATCAGAGCAAGAGATTTTCCCCAATTTTCAGGGAAGGGTTCGAAGTAAGAAAGAACTACCTAGTAAGGACATTTCGTCATTTTACTACATAAGAGTAAGTCTGGTCTTGCCTCATTATGCTTTAATATCCTTGATGTTGGTACACCTTTCAAATGATGTACAGCTTAATCCACGTCCTAGTTATAACAGTCCTGAATCAAGTGTCTATGCTGTAGACAACTCTGAGGAACCTCCTTGCTTGGCTCTCTCACCCACTGGTCTTAGAATATGGCATTGGAACGTTAGGAGCCTTAACGATGGCAAATTAGAGCAGATACGATGTCTACTAGTAAATCCCAAGTCTGATATTGATGTGCTTATCATCACAGAGACCTGGCTTAATTCTACGCATAGTGATGGGGAAAGATACGTCCCAGGTTTCAGGATTGAAAGGAAAGACCGACTGGATGGCAATGCCGGTGGCGTCTTAATGTATATTTCACAACATCTGACTTATAAACGAATTAATGACATGGAAAGAGATAACGTGGAATTATTGTGTATCCATATAACCCCTTTCAAATCCAATTGCCCAATTTTTGTCGTGGGAATTTACCGCCCGCCTGACATGTCGTCTGATGGAGATAAACAGCTAGGCGCAGTCTTGGAACGGCTTTATGTGACAAATAAAGAGATACTGGTGCTTGGTGATTTCAACGTGAATGTGCTAGACTCAAATTTCAAAGACCATCGCTTTATCAAGTATATTATACAATTAGGTCTGCATCAGCTTGTTCAACAAGTTACTCGACCAGAGAGTAATTCCTGCATCGATCATGTTTACTCCAGTTACCCTCGTGACATCAGCCAAATCAAAGTTCCCAGTATAGGACTTTCTGATCACCTTCCTGTTGGCATTGTAAGAAAGTACAGTAAACTCCAAAGGCATAGTACCCACGAAACCATCTCTTATCATCGGTTTAAGAACTTTGATATTGAAGCGTTTCAAGATCAACTAGAACAATGCCTGTGGAATGTACTGGACATGTATGATGATTCCAATGATGCCACTGAGTTTTTCAACAAGACGTTTCTTGATGTTGCTGATGCTTTTGCTCCAGTATTGACTAAACAGGTAAGAAGGTCGCAACAGCCCCCCTGGATGTCGCCAATGGTCTATGCTTCCATAAACCATCGAGATGCTCTACTGAAAAAAGCTCATCCATCGGATGACCAAGCAGATTGGAGTGCATACAAACAACAACAAAACGCAACATTTCAAACAATATGAAAAGCAAAGGGAAATTTTTTTAAAGAAGCTCTTGAGAAAAGTGAAAACGCAAAAGAGTATTGGAAAATTTTGAAAAATGCTATTGGTTCCCTGAAGGTCAGCTCGATATCAAAGATAAAAATAGGAGAGACTATCTCACAAAATCCAACTGAAGTGGTGGATGCATTTAACAAGTTTTTTTGCAGTGTTGCATCTAAATATAAGACCACGTCGCCTGTGCCTGAAACATCCATCTGCTTTAAGCATTTAAAAGAATTTGTCAGTCAAAGACTCAAGCCAGAGGAGAGCTTTACCATTCCCAATGTTATGCCTGATTTAGTGAGTCGTTATCTTGCTTGCATTCAGACAACTAAAGCAATGGGACTTGACGGAATCAGTGCCAGGCTTCTTAAATATGCAGGATCAACTATCGCTGTACCGCTTTCTAAAATAATCAATCTTAGTATCTCACAGTCCATCTTTCCTACTCTGTAGAAACAAGCACGAGCTACTCCAGTTTTTAAGGCAGGAGATCACTTGGACGTCAATAACTACCGACCAATAAGTATATTGCCAGTACTATCAAAGATCCTGGAGTGCCATGTTCATGTGACATTGTATGCATTTCTTAACAATAACCATCTCACCACTCATCGACAGTCTGGTTTCCGGCCATATTACTCATGCGAGACAGCGATGATAGAATTGATTGATACTCTTCTAATGAACATGGATAATGGACTAATTAATGGGTTAACTTTAATTGATTATCATAAGGCATTTGATTTGGTAGACCATGATATACTGCTTAAGAAACTGTGCATGTATGGTCTATCAAGTTCTGCAGCTAATTGGTTTGAATCCTATCTGAAGGGACGCAATCAACAAGTGTCCATCAGAGGTCACTTCTCTGACTCTCTCCCCATCACATCTGGTGTTCCCCAAGGGTCTATCCTTGGGCCACTACTTTTTATCATCTTCATGAATGATCTGCCCCTGCAAACACAAAGCAGCTCCACCATGATGTATGCAGACGACACAACTCAGTTAGCCTGTGGGAAAACACTTGCTGAAGTTGGAACCACGCTCCAAAATGAACTCATGTCGATAGACATATGGGCAAAAGAAAACAAGATGGCCCTAAACAGCCAGAAGACTAAGGTGATGGTGGTCTGCAGTGCACGACATTCACAACTCTGACGCCTCTCTTGAAGTTAATTTTGGTGGACAGATGCTGGAAATCATTTCTTCTTCCAAGTTACTTGGAATTCAAATTGACAACACTCTGTCATGGAATAATCATGTGGAGTATATCTCTAAAAAGATACGAAAACGAATTGGACTACTCCGGAGAACAAAACATTTTTTAACATTCAAGGCGAGGAAAACGTTTTATGATTCTCTAATTCAACCAATTATGGACTATTGTGGGACACTTTGGGGAGATAATTTCCAAAAACATGACAACGCAATGTTAATGCTACAAAAACATGCAGCTCGCATTATATGTGATGTAAGATGGGACCATCCCTCCAGCGAAGTGTTTCAAGCCCTAAACATAGAACCTTTTACTGTACGAGTTAGACGTTTGAAATGTCATCTCATGTTTAAATCTTTAAATTGATTTGCACCGGATTATCTAAAAGCAAAATTTAAAAACTTTGGGGCAGTTCACTCTAAAAATACAAGATCTTCACAAAGCAACCTGCAGCTGCCAAAGATACAACACTCTTTTGGTGAAAGAACATTTAGTTTCAGTGGTGCAAAGCTCTGGAATGCTTTACCAAGAGACGTTAAAGAGTGTAAATCGCTAGCCTCTTTTGGTGCAGCCCTCAAGAAATTTAAGTTGTAAATTGTGATCATTTTTTCCTAGTTAAAAGTTTTTATGAATTTTAAATTGTAAATTGTAAGGGTTCCCCCCTTCCCTCCCCCTTTTTTATTTATTTATTTATTTAGTTATTTTGTTATTTAGAGGGCCACGTGTAAATTATCTATAATCAGTGGTCAAGTTGTAAAATCAAACCAGGGGGGATGGTGAAATTTTTAGTCGTGTGTCGACCCATCGGTCGGTCCGTCGGTGGGAAACTGGTTTGCTTTTAGGAGGGTTTGCATACAACGTAGGTCTGTGGACCTTGTTCATTTACCAGACATACAGTATTTTGTGCTGATAAAGTGTGTAGTGCACACTGTGTACCCTTTTTATTGTTGTAAAAACATAATACACTGGTATTTTACTGTAAAACATGCACAGTGTGGATGTCATGGGTCATATTTAGTCAGTCTCCTGGCTGACATACCGACCACATTCTCCATATTAGGGTGAAATGCAGAGGACAAATTTGAAGTGTAACTTCATAGTCATGGTAGGCTCCTTTTAAATCGTTTGGTAAATAATTTATTAAAACCTCAGCAGGCAATGTAAATGAACAACTGGATCTTTTCGTATCAAGTCAATAGAATTCTTATTCAAAGCTGAACATTGGGAACATTGAGTTAAATACAGAGGTAGGTAGGGAACCAATCAGCTAAAACAAGCAACAGTAAATTGTAAATCTTCAGCTGTTGGTTCTCCTTGTTTTGTTCTTCATTTTGAAATAAAAGAACGTTGTTTAGCATTTTGTATTTTATTAAACACGGAACATATTTACATGCGTCTTCACTGAATCATGTCTGTGCTAAATCTCCTCTGTGTACAATGTTAACCACTCACTAATAAGGAACGCTACTGACACCTTGTGGTAGGAGGTAGAATTACACATATCATGACCCTCCTGCTTGCTCCTGCTCCTGTATTGTCTCCCACTCCGGGGCCTCCAGCTCCTGTCGCACTGTGCTGCAGTTGCTGCTGACTGTCATCTGGAATAAAGAGCAGTGGATAAGATAATTTAATTAAATATAATTATAATGTTATTTCTGATTTATTTATTATCTGAACGAGGATTTGAGCTTTGAAAAATGACCGGGTTCTTTCTGTAACGTTGATTCCCGCTGTTATCTAGGTCACGTGACACCTTAACATTGACGGTTACCAAGGAGCTGCCTTGGATACTTTGATACTTTGCTTCGATACATAGCAGCACTTTGATACATACTGGATACAAGCTAGCAAAATGAGTTAAAAGCAGGCATGTTTGGAAAGTTTCTTTGGAAAGGGGAAAAGGCCCATTGAGGAGACAGAAGAAGAGCCTGTGACGAAGAAAAAGAAAGCTGCATTTTAGCAGAGACACTTTGTCGAGTCCTACACCAATCCTGCTCTGCCTTACATGTTGTGACCGGCTCTCTAATGAGGCAATGAAGCCTTCAAAACTGCTAGTGTCGTTAATTTTAGCCTTCCTGTCTTGAATAACACTTTTTGTTGCCTGAAGAATAACAAACGAACGTCCAGGCTGATTAAATTAATGGCCTTATACAAGAAATCAAAGCTAACATGAACCTGAGTAAGCTATCGATAGCTGGCTAGACTCCAAACTAACATTCATTATGATAGCTGTGTTGTTATCCGCCGCCCACAAATCAGGCTCCATATCGGGAACTTTACAGCATGATAGTGGGCTCACAGAAAGTGGGACTGATATTCGTAACTCTTGACTTACCTCCTGAAATGTTTTTTCTTGCGATCTTAAATCCAAACTTGCTTAGGTCTTGCTGTCCACTCCGCTTGGCCATGATGCTGCAATCCGCTGCTGTCACTGACGCAGAATGAAATAAAAAATAACGGAACCCCAACTGAATGTCACCTCCTCAAACGCTTCGCTTGCGCGCGCCCTCTCTCGCGGTAGCTTATTGTATGCTCAGTTTCAGCAAAGCTACATGGAATGGCATTTCTAATTCCAATGTTAAATAGAAGTAATGTCCACATTTATTGATAAAATTGCTCGAGGGAACGGACGGGGGATGCCCGTTTTAGAGGGGGGATGATTTTGACCATTTTTTATTCCAGGGAGGATGGCATCCCCCCCCCCATCCCCCCTCAACTCGAGTACAGTCTATAATGATATTTAGTGTCACCCCTTAAATAAAGAGAATAAAAAGAGAATCATGGAGCAATCTGCGGGAGACAGAGGGAGAGGAGCTGAAAGAGACAGCCAGTCTGAAATGAGATACGTGCTACACTAGTGGACCATGTCATCAACCATGGCTTGATTGTGACAGAGACAGATCAAGGTGCGCAGCCCAATTTGTCACATTTTATGGTGATGGGCATTATTCAATAATTTTGAAAACAGATCGAGTATTTGGATCCTCTGTGTTGCAGTTACACTTGTAGTACACTACAGTAAACTGTAAATTACAGGGCATGCACTCATATTTTATAATTTATTCATTTATTGTACATAAATGTATAATGTACATTGTCAGCCCTGTGATGACCTGGAGACTTGTCCAGGGTGTACCCCGCCTTTCGCCCATAGTCAGCTGGGATAGGCTCCAGCTTGCCTGCGACCCTGTAGAACAGGATAAAGTCACATCACATCACATTATCTCTAGCCGCTTTATCCTTCTACAGGGTCGCAGGCAAGCTGGAGCCTATCCCAGCTGACTACGGGCGAAAGGCGGGGTACACCCTGGACAAGTCGCCAGGTCATCACAGGGCTGACACATAGACACAGACAACCATTCACACTGACATTCACACCTACGGTCAATTCAGAGTCACCAGTCAACCTAACCTGCATGTCTTTGGACTGTGGGGGAAACCGGAGCACCCGGAGGAAACCCACGCGGACACGGGGAGAACATGCAAACTCCACACAGAAAGGCCCTCGCCGGCCCTGGGGCTCGAACCCAGGACCTTCTTGCTGTGAGGCGACAGCGCTAACCACTACACCACCGTGCCGCCCCAGGATAAAGTGGCTACAGATAATGAGATGAGATGATATGAGATATTACAGTAAGAAATGAGTTGAACATTTGATAATTGATGTGTTTATAGAGTTGAAAGAAAACCATCATGGCATGAGAGACAGCCTCTCTTTACTCCTGAGCAAGAGACTGTAACATTAAACATGGTCGTGGCCAACAGTGCAATCCATCTGAGGGAAATCAGGCAAGTTCTTGACAATAATGAGCTATTTGTAGGTATTTGCAGCATAAGCATTTCTGCAATGGACTGGCTTCTTAGGGAGAATAGTATAAGAATGAAACAACTCTACAAAGTACTTTTTGTAAGAAATTCTGACCGAGTAAAGGAAATGAGACTTCAGTATGTGCAGGTAAATCGACATTATTGATGAAAATGTTGATTCATTATCTACCCTTACAAAAATTAACCATGGTTTTAGTATGAAAACTAACCATGGTTTTACCATGGTTTATAGTTATTCATGGTTTTCATGGTTTTTTGGGTAACCATGAAAACCATGGTTCATGACTATGATTTAACCATGGTTTCACTATGGTATAATCTTTGCACCCAATCGTTTCAACCCAATTGTTTGGGCTAAGATAACCTAGTGTTGAGTTCGTGCAATATTAGCCCAGTGGTTGGGTTAAAGTTGAGTTATTTTTGACCCAGTATTTTTAGAGTGTATTATTATTGTTGTTGTTTAGGATGTAGTACATGCATTTTACCTCAATGTTCACTTAAATTTTTAGGTTCTAAGTAAATGTTAATGTATCTGGGCTGTTAATCGAGATCCTTCTCTACAGCATTGACTGTCGGACAAAAGCATGGTAATACTACAGTTAGTGCATCCTTTTAAAAACCATACTATCCCTTTTTAAACTAATTTCATAGTTACTATGACCTATTACACATACAACTATGATGCTACCACAGCTACTGCAGTACTCTGGATAAACCACAGTAATACTATGGTTGGTTCATTGTACTTAGAATCACCATGAAATACCATAGTAGAACCATGGTTACTACCATGGATGAACCATAGTAATACTATGGTTGGTTCATAGTACTTAGAATAACCATGAGATACCATGGTAGAATCATGGTTACTACATAAAAACCATAGTATAACCATGGTCACTACATAAAAACCATGGTAAAACCATAGTAAACCATGGTAGATTTTCGTAAGGGTAACATCATTTGCTGTACGTGGTTTGTAATATAATTGGCGTCATGTAAACGGTGGAGTGCTGTGTTCCATTTCAAAGAGTGCTTGAGCTGGATTCCAGTGATGTCCCACATGAATAATATGTGTTTGTGGACGAGGCCGGCTTCAACCTCACCAAAAGGAGATGGCGTGGTAGGAACATCATTGGACAGCGAGCCGCAGTTGATGTTCCTGGTCAGTGTGGTGGCAATATCACCAAGTGTGCAGCTCCATCACTGTACTGTGCTTGGACCCTACAACACTGCCCATCTCCTCAGGTTTCGGGACAGTTTGCATGATCTTATTACACGTATTCCTCCCCAAGCAAGAGGTACACATGTCCAGCAACAGGAGACACATGACACAGTAAAATGGGACAATGTAAGTTTTCATTGGGTAGCAGATGTTGAAGAATGGTTCTGGGATGACCCGACCTTCTATTTTACTTGTTCCACCATATTCTCCCTTTCTGAACTCCAGTGAGGAATCCGTTTCCTCATGGCATTGGAAAGTGTATGATAGAAGTCCTCATCAGCAGATGTCTCTTCTTCAAGTGATGGAGGATGTGAAGACATTCAGGTGGAGGACTGTCAGAGCTGGAGAAGGCATTCCAGGAGGTTTTTCCAATGCTGTTTGGCAAGAGAAAATGTCGTTTGTGATGTTGATGAAACTCTTTGGCCAAACAGAAATGAACAGCAAGATTACATTTAGTTCCTTGTCTGTGAAGATTCTTAGTCATCCAGGTCATAGTAACTGTGGGTGGTAAAAGAGAGCAACTGGACTTGCTTGAAGATTCTTGAAGACGTTTCACCTCTCATCCGAAAGGCTTCTTCAGTTCTGTCTGACTGGTAGGGAGTATCAGGTATTTATCCTCTCATGGATGAAAAGCTCATCTAAGGTGTCGTTGAGTCATCGTGTTGGTGTGGGTCACTGGGGGCTGAATGTGAATGGCCTCGAGAGTCGTTAGGGTGATCAATGGATTGCCCGTTAAGGTGATCAATGGAATGCTGATTCTCTCTGTCCTCCTGTGAGCCACTGAAAACAGCTGGGTTTTGGTGTGCATTCAGTTGTCTGGGAAGTGTGCCAAGGACTGCATTGTAGGTGGCTGATAAATGATGTCTTAGACCCCCACCTCTGTTCAATGATGGCCGTTCCAGGTTGACAAAAATGGCTTCTTTAACTCCTCGCTCATACCAACGATCCTCTCTGGCTAAAATGCGTATGTTGCAATCCTGAAATGAGTGTCCTTTGTTGTTAAGATGAAGGTAGACAGCAGAGTCCTGGCCTGAGGAACTGGCTCTCCTGTGTTGAGCCATGCGCCTGTGAAGCGGTTGTTTGATTTCACCAATATATGAGTCCGTGCATTGATCACTGCACTGAATTGCATACACCACATTGTCCTGTTTGTGTCTGGGTATTCTGTCCTTAGGGTGGACCAATTTCTGCTTCAGGGTGTTACTGGGTCTGAAACGTACCGGAATGTTGTGTTTGTAGAAGATCCCCCTGAGTTTCTCAGATAGACCAGAAATGTAGGGAATGACAATGTTCTTGCGTTTGTTCCTGTTATCCTCCTTGTCCGTTATGTTCCTTTTTCTGCTCTTGAAGAAAGACCAGTTGGGATACCCGCAGTTCTGAAGTGCTTTCCTGATGTGATTCTGCTCCTTCTCTTTTCCCTCTACCGTTGTAGGGATATTCTGAGCCCTGTGTTGCAAGGTCCTAATGACCCCAAATTTGTGTTCCAGTGGGTGGTGAGAGTCGAAGAGTAGGTACTGGTCCGTGTGTGTGGGTTTCCGGTAAACCTCGATGCTAAGGCTTCTGTCTTGTCTAATGTGTACATCACAATCCAAGAAGGCTAGATTATTCCCACTTACATCCTCCCGAGTGAAATTGATGTTGATATCCACTGCATTGATGTGCTTAGAGAAGGCTTCCACCGCATGGGTTTTGATTTTAACCCAGGTGTCATCCACATATCTGAACCAGTGGCTGGGAGCAACTCCTGAAAAAATGGTCAAAGCTTTATGTTCCACTTCCTCCATGTAAAGATTGGCCACAATAGGGGACACCGGTGAGCCCATGGTGCATCCATGCTTCTGTCTGTAGAAACTTTCATTAAACTGGAAATAAGTGGTAGTCAGGCAGAGGTCAAGCAGGGTGCAAATCTGGTCCGTGGTGAGGTTCGTTCTATCCAGTAAGGTGTTGTCTTGAAGGAGTCATTTTCTAACAGATTCGACTGCTTCTGTGGTGGGAATGCAGGTGAAAAGAGAAGTGATATCGTAAGAAACCATGGTTTCATCTAAGTCTAGTTTGAGGTCTGCAACTTTAGTAGCAAAATCTTAGGAGTTTTTGACGTGATGTAGCGTATTCCCAACAAGAGGAGCCAGGATGGTGGCTAGGTGTTTGGCAATGTTATAGGTGACAGAGTTTATACTGCTGATGATAGGTCTGAGTGGAGCTCCTTCCTTGTGAATCTTGGGGAGTCCGTATATGAGAGGAACGGCTTCCCCAGGGTACAATCTGTAGTACAGAGATCGGTTGATGGCTTGGTCCTTTTCTAGTTGTTGCAGGCAGCTAACAACTTTCTTTTTGTAACAACTGGTGGGGTCCCGCCTTAAGGTTTCATAGGTGGTTGTGTCGCTGAGGAGACTGGTCATCTTTGAGTGATAGTCAATGACACCTTAGATGAGCTTTTCATCCATGAGAGGATAAATACCTGATACTCCCTACCAGTCAGACAGAACTGAAGAAGCCTTTCGGATGAGAGGTGAAACGTCTTCAAGAATCTTCAAGCAAGTCCAGTTGCTCTCTTTTACCACCCACAGTTACATTTAGTTCCTTTTTACATATTACTCATTTGTTGTTCCTTCAGCTGTTTGTATGTTTTACTGTAACTTTATCCTTGTATGGATCTTCACTGTAGTCATTTACGTCCTGTACTGCACTCACTGTGTGTACAGACCTGTGTTTCTTTCAGACTTTATGGTGCACTAAAAGTGTTATGTGAGCTCATTTTTGTGAGTATAAGCCAAAATGAATAAAAACATTATGTCTGTTGTAAAACTATTGTCTTGCATCAGGGACAATCACACACATGACAACTCATCTCATCTCATCTCATCTCATCTCATCTCATCTCATCTCATCTCATCTCATCTCATCTCATTATCTGTAGCCGCTTTATCCTGTTCTACAGGGTCGCAGGCGAGCTGGATCCTATCCCAGCTGACTACGGGTGAAAGGCGGGGTTCACCCTGGACAAGTCGCCAGGTCATCACAGGGCTGACACATAGACACAGACAACCATTCACACTCACATTCACACCTACGCTCAATTTAGAGTCACCAGTTACCCTAACCTGCATGTCTTTGGACTGTGGGGGAAACCGGAGCACCCGGAGGAAACCCACGTGGACATGGGGAGAACATGCAAACTCCACACAGAAAGGCCCTCGCCGGCCACGGGGCTCAAACCTGGACCTTCTTGCTGTGAGGCGACAGTGATAACTGCTACACCACCGTGCCGGCCAATAATAATAATAATAATAATAATAATAATAATAATAATAATAATAATGATGAGCATAGAAAGCTGAGTAACAAATTGCTCTTCATTGGATGTATAGTGCACTAGATAATGTATGTAAGTGTTTATGTCAATAACAATGAGTTGAGGGAATTACACATAATAATAATAATAATAATAATAATAATAATAATAATAATTATTATTATTATTATTATTATTATTATTATTATTATGACAATCATGTAAATCAAAGTACATATGAAATAATTTAAAACTTATTTAGAAAAAAGCAATGACAATCATCTCATGTTCAGTTCTGTTTATTTTTCTCAAAAGGATGATGGCAGATTGATAAATAAAAAAATTAGCTCATATGTTTAAAATCTTTAATTTTCTGTAAAGATGCTTTGCGACAATGTCTGTTGTTAAAAGCATGATACAAATAAACTGATTTGACTTGACTGAGGAAGTTTAATGAAATATTGTTTTAGTTGAATATTTTTAAAAGTTTAATGTCAGTGGAAGACGTTATAAAATCTCTTAGCTTGTCTCATAAACATTCTCATTTCTCTCTTATTGTTTAACAGCAAAAATGAACTCTTTCATTATAATTATGAGCTAAACCTCATTATCATTCAGTTGTGTGACATCATTACAGTGTTTTTCACTCTTCAGTCCTCACACACTTCACCTCAGTGCTGAATGTGAACTGAACTGTAAATGCATTTACTGAACAAAGTCCTCAGAATTACTGCACAGTTTTCACTCATTTTCTACCAAAACTGTAAATTTTATAGCTCAGTACTTTTCATCAAACTACATGATTACACTTTCTAGAACTTTTAGATTTTATTACACCTGTATAAACATATGTATTCTCAACAGTCAGGATAAAGTGCTGTTTATAATCCATTATTTTTATAAGCACACACTATAAATCATCATAAATCAACAATTAAATACAATTACAAATTGTAATTTATACAAACAAATTAAAACATAAATTTACTAAATAATCAGTGTATCTTAGACAGAACACACACACACACACACACACACACACACACTTAGAAGTTCCTCAGCAAAGCAGTTGTGTCACTGCCTGAGTTGAATCTCACTGTAACAACAATAACAAGAAGAATTATTTTATATATACAGTGTGTGTGTGTGTGTGTGTGTGTGTGTGTGTGTGTGTGTGTGCGTGCGTGCGTGCGTGTGTGTGTGTGCGTGTGTGTGTACAGACCATGTGATGTGTGTCGCTCTGTATCAGAGTGATCAGTTTCCTCTTCAGAGCTGTTCATCTGAATGAAACACAGCCGGAGAAAGATGAGTAAAAAATACTAATCATTCATCGTGTGTGTGTGTGTGTGTGTGTGTGTGTGTGTGTGTGTGTGTGTGTGTGTGTGTGTGTGTACTTCTCCATTCTCCTGCAGTTTCTTTTTTAGTTCTGTGTTCTCCCTTTGCAGGACTTTATTCTGTATCACACACACACACACACACACACACACACACACACACACACACACACACACACACACAGAGAGTGAGTTTCATTGTGCTATTTAATTAATTTATAGTTATTATATACTTTAATTATTATATCTATATTTAGGCTTACAAGTATAAAGTTTATATAAACTGAGATTAAAATACAATAAAATAAATCAACATACAGTGAATTATTTATCATTTCTATATTATATCACTTTATTGTTATAGATTACATGTATAATTATGCATTAATTATATAATGTATAATTTAATAAAAGCATTTTCAGTGAGTTTATTATTGATTATTAATTTATTGATTTATAAAATAACAGTGTTCTTTACATTAACACACATTCTGTGCATTTTTAAAATTTACTTTAATGTTTATTCGAATAAAACTACAGCAGGGGCTAAAATATCTCTGATTCTGAATCATAAAAATTAATCCCACTCCTTCAATTTACTAAAATTGTTGATTATTCTCAATTGAAATTATTTTACAGTTGCAAATAAATAAATAAATTTTATATATATATATATATATATATATATATATATATATATATATATATATATATATATATATATATATATTTTTTTTTTATTTGACACCCCTGCAGATCCTTCACATCCACCAGGGGGTGACACACTGAATTTATTAACAGTAAATAATCCACTGATGATGTCATATATAAACGCCACATTTTACTTACAACTGATTTATAAATATTACTGTGATACAAAAACACCTTTTATTTAAAAAAATCAGAAAGTAAACACGAGGTAAACATAAAGCCCACAAAACTTTTGTTTTTATTTTTCAGAAAGTGTTTTATTACACACTGCACTTATGACCATCATGATCACAAACATGGAATCAGAGGAAGTTTTCACAGGTAACATTTTAAATCAGGACAATAATCTATAACCAGAAACTCAGAAACCAAGGAAACTCTCTTCATACATCCCAAACCACATGCTGATCACTATCTAGTGCACCTTTTCAGTGAGTTTCTGAAGTCCACTAAAGTCAAGTTTATCTACAAGTTATTAACAGCAGACGTTGTCGCAAAGCAACTTTACAGAAAATTAAAGTGAGTCGGCCTTTCAATTTCATAAAATCGGTGAAATTTAGTTCCGTCTGAAATGTGGTGATTGTGATATCTGTTTATTTCTGTAATATCTCACAAAATATCAGGCCATTCTGTGGCTGGGAAGTTATTTAATTTGAGGGGATTAAAGCAAATAATGTGCATGAAATTGCTCGCTTGGTGCAGTCAAGCAGACAGAGGAAGTCCGTGTGCGCATGTGCAGGTTTACCTTCTTCTTCTTTTGGGTTTTACAGCAGCTGGCATCCACAGTGTTGCATTACTGCCATCTACAGGTTTCCCTTTGAGCGTGCACTGACAGTTCCATCATTCTGTCGCTAAACGAACAGCTGATCACACCGAGGTGCTCGCTGAGCGCCCATATTTATTAGTTTGGTCCTGCGTTTCCTTTCCTTCATATATAACATTACGTCTTTTCTTCTCACTTTCTTTCCGTTACTGTAGTCGCTCTTCCACATTTCATTCGCACACTCACGTCCTCCATTTTTCTCTCCTGTTTCAAATTTGTATCCCACAATGCCTTGCGTGAATGGGGAAAGCCCACCACGGGATGCATGACGTAGTATCTTGAATTGGGTCATGGGGAAGCAGGAAAAAATAGTGGAAAATTTAGGGCCACTGGGCTCTAAATTCATTAATTCTTCCATTAAAAAAAACCTAATAAAATTGAAAGTCTGTGATTCAAACTCAGTAGCTTTTGGTCACTAAACAAAAATAATTGGGCGTGGGGGAAAATTATTTTTATGACCTACACTTGCAAAATCTGAAAGGCAGTCTACCTTTAAAGACTTTAACCATGAGTCAATTTTATCCCTAATTTATGCCTGATGAGCAAGCCTGTGTACTCAGGGTCTGAATATAAAGTAATTAGAGTAATGGAACAGTCCTTAAGGTGGCTAGTGTACATGTCTAAGGGGAAGTGGACAAGGAGAAGTGTCTGAAACAGTATTGTAACATAGCTGTTGTTCTTCACCTTGTGTCTGAGGGCCTCCACCACCAGATCACGACTTCCCCTAACACTATCCGAGCGTCTGCTGGCCTGGAACGCCTCTCCAATCGCCGACACCAGCAGGTGAGACTGAAGAGAAAAGAGAGTTTATCAATATGTAAATTTAGACATAATCTCTAATTCCTCTAATCTCTAATAACGCCATAAACTACACTGATCAGCCAATCACAAGTTAGACCATATGATATCACTACAACTCTTCACTCAGCCTTGGGGGGTGGAGGGCAGGTCTCTCTGAGACTGCTCTTCTTTCTCTACTTTCAAATCTGAATTAAAGACTTTTCTCTTCAGTGAACACTTCTCTTCCTCCTTTACTGTTTAATACACTTTTTCCCTTCCACCCTTCTTCCCCTGTGTAAAGGTGCGATATAAATGAATTAACCTGCTCTCATTTCAAGTCTCAATTTACACACTCATTTCCATTACATTCTCCTCTATTACATTCTCATTTATTGAACAATAAACCTGTCAGAATATAACATTTCCATGATAACCATCTGTTCATTTACTAACATCAACTCAGTTAGCTTAGCAGACATCTTGTGTGGCTAAAGGCTTCCAGTTATGTATTTTTTATCTTCTAATAATTTGTATATATTAAACTTTCTCTTGGTATGTCTTAAATATATTAAAGTCTGCGAGACAGTTTATTCATCACGTAAACCTCTCAGATTCAACCCATAAAATAATCTGGAAATTTAGACTGAATAAATTACTGAAATTTAAAGTGATATTGATATTAATCTCACTGGCGTAATGAGACTGATCATGATGTTGTACTCACAAACTTCGTGCTCTGGAAGACGTAGCAGTGGTGTGAGTCGAGAGCCGGGTGTTTCGCCATGAAGCCAAACATTTTGGACTGAAACTGATGAACAGCACAGAAAGACACAGACGAGAGAGTGCAGGAGTGCAGCATGAACTAACAGAGAGACAGAGATGGAAACAGACAGAAGATTACTGGAACATTTATAATATGGAGATTAATATTTTATAATATAATTAATAAATTATTCATATTGTATCGAAACAGGAGGCTAAAACCTTTTACAATCCTAATTTGAATATTGTAATTAGCAGATTCCAGATCACACCCACTATTATCAAACATGACACTGAATAAGCGAGATCCTGAACAGCTTAGAAAAATATTAAATTATTAAATATGAAAGTATGATTAATCTAATTTAAATTATTAATAAATTATTATTAGATGTTAAATTACTCGGCTGTTTATATTATTCTGATTTATTCTAATTTAGTAATGAGCATAACTATATGACTTTCCTTAAATCACAATTCCTATGATTGACTGTGTGTGTCTATAAATCTAAATAATGTGTGTGTGTGTGTGTGTGTGTGTGTGTGTGTGTGTGTGTGTGTGTGTGTGTGTGTGTGAGACAGTTTTACTTTAGTCTTATGTTCCAGGATGTCGATGGAGCTTCTGGACAGAAACAGATTAACTTTATTCTTTTTTGTTTTTTCAGCCTGTAAGAGGAAAATCAAACAGACAGAAAACACCACAATACCTCATTTATTCTGTATAAATCTGCATAAATTTACATATTAAAAAGGCAAATGAGCAGTGAGGACCTGGAGAGCTTCTGCAGCCTCTATCAGAATCCCCATCCCAACCGGACGCACCACCTCAAGACGGCCGAGGAACTGAGAAAACACACACACACACACACACACACATACAATTATTGTTGCTTCTAGCAAACAAACACCTGCAGTTTAGGGGAAAAGCAGCACTCACTTTAACAGAGAAGGAAATTTCACTGTCGTTTTCAGTGTCACTCATCGCCGCTCTTGGAGTACAACACAGAGGGACAAAAAAAACCTAAAAAAGATAGATAAAGCTATAATCAACACTCACTATATTCAACACTCACTATAATCACACACTTGTTATAATCATACACTCATTATAATCACACACTCCTTGTAATCACACACTTGTTATAATCACACACTCGTTATAATCACACACTCGTTATAATCACACACTCGTTATAATCACACATTCGCTATAATCACACACTTGTTATAATCATACACTTGCTAGAATCACACACTTGTTATAATCACACACTCACTATAATCACACACTCATTATAATCACACACTCCTTGTAATCACACACTCATTATAATCACACACGTTATAATCACACACTTGTTATAATCACACACTCGTTATAATCACACATTCGCTATAATCACACACTTGTTATAATCATACACTCATTATAATCACACACTCATTATAATCACACACTCGTTATAATCACACATGCGCTATAATCATACACTTGTTATAATCACACACTCACTATACTCATACACTCAATATAATCACACACTCCTTGTAATCACACACTTGTTATAATCCCACACTCGTTATAATCACACATTTGCTATAATCACACACTTGTTATAATCATACACTCGCTATAATCACACACTTGTTATAATCACACACTCACTACAATCACACACTCATTATAATCACACACTCATTATAATCATACACTCGTTATAATCACACACTCATTATAATCACATGCTCAGTATAATCATACACTCACTATAATCACACACTCATTATAATCACACACTCATAATCACACACTCGTTATAATCACACACTCATTATAATCACACACTATAATCACACACTTGTGATAATCACACACTCATTATAATCACACACTCTTTATAATCACACACTCATTGTAATCACACACTCACTATAATCACAAACTCTTTATAATCACACACTCACTATAATCACACACTCACTATAATCACACACTCGTGATAATCACACACTCATTATAATCACACACTATAATCACACATTCATTGTAATCACACACTCACTATAATCACACACTCATGATAATCACACACTCATTATAATCACACACTATAATCACACATTCATTGTAATCACACACTTACTATAATCACACACTCATGATAATCACACTCACTATAATCACAAACTCTTTATAATCACACACTCATTGTAATCACACACTATAATCACACACTCACTATAATCACACACTCACTATAATCACACACTCACTATAATCACACACTATAATCACACATTCATTGTAATCACACACTCACTATAATCACACACTCATGATAATCACACACTCATTATAATCACACACTCTTTATAATCACACACTCAATATAATCACACTCATTATAATCACACACATTTGATAATTAACAATGTAGAAGACAATCTAAACACATCAGTCGAGCCATTACAGTCTTTTCTTCATCCAACACTCACCTGCTCTCTTACTCTGTGCTAAATGACCTCTGATCAGGGCTGTGCCTCCTGGCTTGTGTTGCTTGACCTTCATGCAGTTTTTGAGACCATACATTATAACGTTGTTGTCAATAGATGAGAAAATGTTGTGGCTCCTGGATCATGTCTTATTTAACTGATCGTTATGAGTTTGTTGATGTAAATGATGACTTCTCTAAACATGCTAATGTAAAAGTTTGTGTCCCACAAGATTCGGTTTCAGGCCCACTACACTTTTCTCTATAGGTGCTACCTCTGGGTGAACAATTCATAAACATTGCATTAGCTTTATTACATTAGACACTGGTTCCTGAGTAATTTCCTCCTACTTAATTCTGACAAGACCAAAGTACTTCTCCTGATACCTGAAGGAAGAGTTCAGGAATTTTTTTTTTAATTGAAGCATACCCTTTTACAAAATAGAGTCCTCAGAATAGTTAAGAAATGGTTCACTATCTGAGCAGGAAATATATTAATATAGGGTTTTAGCTGGAATCTTCTAGAGTTCTCTCAGTTTTTGACCCTTTTTGTGAACAGTGCAGGTTGTGGCCAGCGATGAACCCTGGGCCTTGCTTCCTTTATTATCTTAATCATCAAATAATTTAAATTTTTAACTTTAACACATTCAGTCAGTTGTTTTTTAAACCAGGATTTCTTTCAGAACACACACACACACACACACACACACACACACGCAAATAAAATATAAAAACACTTACTTTCTATGTGGGAAGATTGTGACGAACTTGTCCTCACCTCGACGTTCTCTCAGTTTTATAGTCTGAAGTTAATCACTAACTGAACCCTGTAGTTCCTTATTGCAGCACCTCTGAGTGATTATCAGCTCTGATCATCTTTACTGCATCTTCAACTTGGACAATAAATACAAACACACATGTCCTAAAAGAAACACTGAGCCTCAGGAGAGCTGAGGGGGACATTTAAATTATATCTTAATTATTTTTAAATTATTTTCATTTTATTTTAAAAGTTTTTTTTAAGAGTGCATGGTTTGAAGGGTTTGGGGTGAAACGATGTTGAGGGTCTGAATGTTTTGGGATGAGTCTTGCAACATTCCACATCTTCAGGGGCAGATCCAGGAAAATGGGGGGGGGGGGGGGTGTCAACCCAGTATGGCCAGGGGTCCGGGAGCTGCCAGAGGAAAACACAGGTTGTTAGGTATGCCCAATGTCATTTGATGACTAGGAACAGTATACATTTTGTGCTGAATGCAAGCAGGGACTCTGGCAAAACTATGACATCATAATTAAAAGGGGAGAGCCAGAAGGTAACACAGGCATGAGGGAGCCCTGGGACATAAAGCAGCAGCCACTACACCGTCAACAAACTCAAGTGAGCAAGCGAGTGGGGACTGACAGCATCCATACATCCCAGTTTACCAAAACACTCTGTCTGAGGACCCTCCAGATCTACACCTTTACCTCATAAACACCATTAACACAAGGCTTGACTAAACAGATCTGTTTTCAGCTGAGACTTAAACGCTGAGACTGTGTCTGATTCCCGAACACTACTTGGAAGGCTGTTCCATAACAGTGGGGCTTTGTAAGAAAAGGCTCCACCCCCTGATGTAGCCTTCACTATACGAGGTACCAGCAGATAGCCTGCACCTTTTGATCTAAGTAGGCGTGGCGGGTCATAAAGGGAAGTTTGCTCAGGTACTGTCGTGCGAGACCGTTCAGTGCTTTAAAGGCCAATAGTAGTATTTTATAAACAATACGAAATTTGATTGGGAGCCAATGCAGTTTGGATAAGACAGGGGTGACGGGGTCATATCTCCTCATTCTCATAAGGACTCTTGCTGCTGCATTTTGAACTAACTGGAGCTTGTTTATGCTTCTACTGGAACATCCAGACAGTAAGGCATTACAATAATCCAACCTGGAGGGAACAAAAGCATGAACTAGTCAAGTCAAGTCAAGTTTATTTTTATAGCGCTTTTAACAATAGACATTGTCACAAAGCAGCTTTACAGAATTTTAATGACTTTAAACATGAGCTAATTTTATCCCTAATCTATCCGCAATGATGAAGCCTGTGGTGACAGTGGCAAGGAAAAACTCCCTCAGACGACATGAGGAAGAGACCTCGAGAGGAACCAGACTCAAAAGGGAACCCATCCTCATTTGGGTGATAACTTATTCGAGAGAGGAGCTGCTGGACCTGAAAACAATGGGATGAGCCGGGATACAGCACTCCGTCCTGGCTGAGCTGAGGAGGAAACCCAGGGGCTGCAAAGCTGGAGCTAAGCTAAAGGCTAGGCTAGCGGACAACCGGTGGCACTACAAACCATCCATTCCCTCCGTTATCATGGGGAATGTGAACTCGCTGCCGAATAAATCCGACGAGCTTTCCACTCTGAACAATCAGCGGATTTACCAGGAGAGCAGCTTGTTTATCTTTACGGAGACATGGCTAACACACCTTGTACTGGATGCTAATGTGGACCTGCGGGGATTCACTGCTGTGAGAGCCGACAGAGACACTAACACATGCGGGAAAAGCAAAGGTGGGGGACTCATCATTTATGTCAACAATCACTGGTGTAACCCGGGACATATCTCCGTAAAGACAGTTTTATGTTGCCCAGACTTGGAGCTGCTAGCTGTTAGCCTGTGGCCATATTATCTGCCGAGGGAGTTCAGTCACGTGATCACCATCTGTGTTTACATCCCTCCGAAGGCAGATGCAGCTGCTGCATGTGAGAGGATTCACTCTGTCACAGCAAGACTGCAGACACAGCACCCTGAGGCATTTATCATAATTTCTGGGGACTTTAATCATGCTACTTTGGACTCTACTTTGGCTGCTTTTTACCAGGCTGTGGATTGTCCCACAAGGAACAACAGGACAATTGACTTGCTGGATGCTAATGTGAAGGATGCATACAGAGCCACACCCCTCCCCCCACTAGAGAAGTCTGACCACAACCTGGTTCTTCTACAGCCGAAGTACACCCCCCTGGTTCAAAGGCAGCCTGCAACAACTAGCTCCATCAGGAGGTGGTCCCCTGAAATGGAAGATGCCCTCAGAGACTGCTATGACATCACAGACTGGGGATGTGCTGCTTAGCCCACACTGTGAGGACATAGAGGGGCTGACACACTGTCTAACGGATTACCTTAACTTCTGTGCAGACGTGGTCTCCCCCGCTAAGACTGTACGGTGTTACCCTAATAACAAGCCATGGGTAACACAGGAAGTCAAAGCTGTCCTCAACAGGAAGAAGGCCGCCTTCAGGAGCAGGGATAGGGAGGTGATGAAAGCAGCACAGCAGGAGGTGAAACGCTGCATGAGGGAAGCTAAGGACAGCTACAGGAGAAAGGTGGAGCAGAAGCTGAAGGAGAACAGCATGAGGGAGGTCTGGGAAGGTGTGAAAACCATCACAGGCCACAATACAAAGACCAGAGTCATTGGGAGGACAGTGGAGAGGGCGAACGAGTTTAATGACTTCTTCAATCAGTTCAACCGGCCCACGTCCCCCCCACCCTCTCCCTCACTGCAGCAATTTCTCCTTCTTCCCTCAACACACCTCCCCCCAGTCATCACAGCAGCCCCCTCCTCCCCCTCCTCCCCCACCTCAACACAGACTCCTCTATGCATTACTGCAGACCAGGTCAGAGGTCAACTGAGGAAGCTTCACCCTAGGAAAGCAGCAGGCCCGGACAAGGTGTGTCCACGACTACTGAAGACCTGTGCTGCTGAACTGGGTGAACCACTCCAACACATCTTCAACCTTCAACCTTCAATCTTGTGCTGAATGCAAGCAGGGACTCTGGCAAAACTATGACATCATAATTAAAAGGGGAGAGCCAGAAGGTAACACAGGCATGAGGGAGCCCTGGGACATAAAGCAGCAGCCACTACACCGTCAACAAACTCAAGTGAGCAAGCGAGTGGGGACTGACAGCATCTATACATCCCAGTTTACCAGAACACTGTCTGAGGATCCTCCAGATCTACACCTTTACCTCATAAACACCATTAACACAAGGCTTGACTAAACAGATATGTTTTCAGCCGAGACTTAAACGCTGAGACTGTGTCTGATTCCCAAACACTACTTGGAAGGCTGTTCCATAACTGTGGGGCTTTGTAAGAAAAGGCTCCGCCCCCTGATGTAGCCTTCACTATACGAGGTACCAGCAGATAGCCTGCACCTTTTGATCTAAGTAGGCGTGGCGGGTCATAGAGGAGCAGAAGTTCACTCAGGTACTGTGGTGCGAGACCATTCAGTGCTTTAAAGGTCAATAGTAGAATTTTATAATCAATACGAAATTTGATGGGCGGCACGGTGGTGTAGTGGTTAGCGCTGTCGCCTCACAGCAAGAAGGTTCTGGGTTCGAGCCCCGGGGCCGGCGAGGGCCTTTCTGTGTGGAGTTTGCATGTTCTCCCCGTGTCCGCATGGGTTTCCTCCGGGTGCTCCGGTTTCCCCCACAGTCCAAAGACATGCAGGTTAGGTTAACTGGTGACTCTAAATTGAGCGTAGGTGTGAATGTGAGTGTGAATGGTTGTCTGTGTCTATGTGTCAGCCCTGTGATGACCTGGCAACTTGTCCAGGGTGTACCCCGCCTTTCGCCCGTAGGCAGCTGGGATAGGCTCCAGCTTGCCTGCGACCCTGTAGAACAGGATAAAGCGGCTACAGATAATGAGATGAGATGAGACGAAATTTGATTGGGAGCCAATGCAGTGTGGATAAGACAGGGGTGATGGGGTCATATTTTCTAGTTCTAGTAAGGACTCTTGCTGCTGCATTTTGAACTAACTGGAGCTTGTTTATGCACTTATTGGAACATCCAGACAGTAAGGCATTACAATGATCCAACCTGGAGGGAACGAAAGCATGAACTAGTTTTTCTGCGTCATGTAGTGACATTAAATTTCTTATCTTAGCAATATTTCTGAGATGAAAGAAAGCTATCCGGGTAATGTTATCAATGTGAGTTTCGAATGAAAGACTGGGGTCAATAATCACTCCGAGGTCTTTTACTGCTGCACGTGAAGAAACAGAAAGGCCATCCAGAGTTACTGTGGAATCAGAAAACTTACTTCTAGCTGCATGTGGTCCGAGTACAAGTACTTCAGTCTCGTCAGAGTTAAGCAGAAGGAAGTTAATAAGCATCCAGTGTCTAATGTCCTTTACACATTCCTCAATTCTATTAAAAGAAATGAAAACCCATTTTTAAAATACAGTTATGAAGATAAATTATGACATAAACTAATGAAGCATGTGAATAATTGAAAATAAGGAGCTCACACAACTAAGATATCCATCTCCCAAAGTCAAGTTTCTATGCAGAATGGACGATTTCATGGAGGCCACCACGGAAAATATTTTAACCAATCAGAAAAATGCCCCTGATCATTTCTGGCAATGCTCTGACGTCATTTGAGCGCAAGACACAGAAGCTCCGCATAGCGAGTAAGACTTGAAGCTGCCCCTGGCTGGAGATTATTTCATTAAAAGTTTATATGGAAAAAAAATTGAGATTCCATTTCTCTAACAAAAAAGTGGAGGGGGAAAGATAATACTGATGTTGCTGATAAACAGCAAGGGAAGAGTGAACAGCTGATCTACTCCTATGTGACTGAATGAGGGAGGTAACTTTTCATATTTATATCCCCAGTACAAGTACTGCTGCTGTGACACCTCGTTCTGCAGTCTGTAACCTCGCGAGACAACCTACAAAGAGATCAGCATACAATCTGACTTACCTACAGTGGTGCTTGAAAGTTTGTGAACCCTTTAGAATTTTCTCTATTTCTGCATAAATATGACCTAAAACATCATCAGATTTTCACACAAGTCCTAAAAGTAGATAAAGAGAACCCAGTTAAACAAATGAGACAAAAATATTATACTTGGTCATTTATTTATTGAGGAAAATGATCCAATATTACATATCTGTGAGTGGCAAAAGTATGTGAACCTCTAGGATTAGCAGTTAATTTGAAGGTGAAATTAGAGTCAGGTGTTTTCAATCAATGGGATGACAATCAGGTGTGAGTGGGCACCCTGTTTTATTTAAAGAACAGGGATCTATCAAAGTCTGATCTTCACAACACATGTTTGTAGAAGTGTATCATGGCACGAACAAAGGAGATTTCTGAGGACCTCAGAAAAAGCGTTGTTGATGCTCATCAGGCTGGAAAAGGTTACAAAACCAACTCTAAAGAGTTTGGACTACGCCAATCCACAGTCAGACAGATTGTGTACAAATGGAGGAAATTCAAGACCATTGTTACCTTCCCCAGGAGTGGTTGACCAACAAAGATCGCTCCAAGAGCAAGGCATGTAATAGTCGGTGAGGTCACAAAGGACCCGAGGGTAACTTCTAAGCAACTGAAGGCCTCTCTCACATTGGCTAATGTTAATGTTCATGAGTCCACCATCAGGAGAACACTGAACAACAATGGTGTGCATGGCAGGGTTGCAAGGAGAAAGCCACTGCTCTCCAAAAAGAACATTGCTGCTCATCTGCAGTCTGCTAAAGATCACGTGGACAAGCCAGAAGGCTATTGGAAAAATGTTTTGTGGATGGATGAGACCAAAATAGAACTTTTTGGTTTAAATGAGAAGCGTTATGTTTGGAGAAAGGAAAACACTGCATTCCAGCATAAGAACCTTATCCCATCTGTGAAACATGGTGGTGGTAGTATCATGGTTTGGGCCTGTTTTGCTGCATCTGGCCCAGGACGGCTTGCCATCATTGATGGAACAATGAATTCTGAATTATACCAGCAAATTCTAAAGGAAAATGTCAGGACATCTGTCCATGAACTGAATCTCAAGAGAAGGTGGGTCATGCAGCAAGACAACGACCCTAAGCACACAAGTGGTTCTACCAAAGAATGGTTAAAGAAGAATAAAGTTAATGTTTTGGAATGGCCAAGTCAAAGTCCTGACCTTAATCCAATGGAAATGTTGTGGAAGGACCTGAAGCGAGCAGTTCATGTGAGGAAACCCACCAACATCCCAGAGTTGAAGCTGTTCTGTATGGAGGAACGGGCTAAAATTCCTCCAAACCAGTGTGCAGGACTGATCAACAGTTACCGGAAATGTTTAGTTGCAGTTATTGCTGCACAAGGGGGTCACACCAGATACTGAAAGCAAAGGTTCACATACTTTTGCCACTCACAGATATGTAATATTGGATCATTTTCCTCAATAAATAAATGACCAAGTATAATATTTTTGTCTCATTTGTTTAACTGGGTTCTCTTTATCTACTTTTAGGACATGTGTGAAAATCTGATGATGTTTTTGGTCATATTTATGCAGAAATATAGAAAATTCTAAAGGGTTCACAAACTTTCAAGCACCACTGCAAATCTGTTGAAGAGGCAAGTGCGCGAGTTTTTACACATTCCTGGCAGCATAAGCACTTGTTAGAACGCTTAACATGCTCACGACTCATTCATGAAAAACTTCCTCATCAAGATGTCACCAGGCTAGCCTACCATAATTACCATAGTAGACAGTTCAACCCCCACGGCAATGCAGAAAAGGAGTCAACAAACAATGCTTCACGCAGCTCGTGCGCTCTGAACATTTTGAAGAAAATTGTTTCACTCAAACAACTTGGATGCACCGGCATTAGGAATACTGTACACGCCAGCACTGAATCCAGATGTGGTTCCCACAATCTTTGGCCAAAAAGTGAACAAGACAAATGGTCAGTAGTCTGCAAAAGAGAAGTTCAAAGGGTAAGAAAACACTTTTTATGGCTTCCCTAAGGTTTTATTAAGCGTGATGTGTTATTTTGAGTTCCTTTGGTCATAAACGTAATAATTGCTGATGCAGCTAAGCAGCTTGATGTTTGTTGGGTGTCTTGCTTTGATTCAGTGTTGTCAGAAAGCCTCGGTAACGACTAACTAAAATAACTCTATATATATTGTTCACTTGTGTGTAAGTAATTGATATGGTAATGCTTGTTTATCATGATCATCATTGTTATTCGTGTCATTGTCCAAAATACTTGAGGAAATCAGTGAAGAAATGTTGCTGGCGCTGTGGTCCATTTTGTCGAATACGGCCATGTATTGCAAGTGATGTCAAGTCAAGTCAAGTTTATTTGTATACCGCTTTTAACAATAAACATTGTTGCAAAGCAGCTTTACAGAATTTGAACGACTTAAAACATGAGCTAATTTTGTCCCTAATCTATCCCCAATGAGCAAGCCTGTGGTGATGGTGGCAAGGAAAAACTCCCTCAGACGACATGAGAAAGAAACCTCAAGAGGAACCAGACTCAAAAGGGAACCCATCCTCATTTGGGCAACAACAGACGGCCTGACTATAACATTAACAGTTTTCACACAAAGACAGTTTCGTTGATGTTGTAAACTCTTCATTGATGGAAACTTGAGTGCAAAACTGTTCATGACAACTGCAGTCCTAAAGTTAACAAGTCAACTGTAGTCCTCAACCATAAAAGCATTACTGTAAGAGTCCAGAGCATCCTCCAGGTGTAACCCTCAACTGTCCTCATGGGGCTGTCCTCCACAGGAGTGATGTGATAAAACTCCAACCAGACACAGGGCACCAGGATGGAGCAAGCAGGTCCAAGGGGCAGAAGAGGCCAGCATCTTAATCCCAGGACCAACATGTAACTCAGAGGGACAGATTGGGGGGGGAGAAAGCACAGGTTGTTAGGTATGCCCTAAAAATGACACAAGTATTAAGTCCATGTGGTAGGCTCGCAGAGATGAGAGTCTTGACATCAGGCATAATACACAACAATGGCATGTTAATATGGTAAAATATATCATGACCTGCTCTGGCTGGATGCTTGATTGGGTGATGGGAGCACACTCCTCAGCAATGATGGGATGCAGATGGGACCCTTAGGGCTGGCCAAGACAATTCAGTTACATTTCACTGGGTCTGGGACATGCGACAGAATGTCTGACGGCCGATTCCCTGCAGGCTACGATAGCCAGTCGAGGTCCCCACCCTCTCCACCAAAAGATTTCCTGTTGACTCCATGTAACTCAGAGGGACAGATTGGGGGGGAGAGGGAAAGAAAACACGGGTTGTTAGGTATGCCCATTGTCACCTGAATAAGTAGGAACAGTATACATATTGCACTGAGTACAAGCAGGGACTCCGGCAACTAACTATGACAGCATAACTAAAAGGGGAGAGGCAGAAGGTAACACAGGCATGAGGGAGCCCCGGGACATAAAGCAGCAGCCACTACACCGTCAACAAACTCAAGTGAGCAAGCGAGTGGGGACTGACAGCATCCATACATCCCAGTTTACCAAAACACTCTGTCTGAGGACCCTCCAGATCTACACCTTTACCTCATAAACACCATTAACACAAGGCTTGACTAAACAGATATGTTTTCAGCCGAGACTTAAACACTGAGACTGTGTCTGATTCCCGAACGCTACTTGGAAGGCTGTTCCATAACTGTGGAGCTTTGTAAGAAAAGGCTCCGCCCCCTGATGTAGCCTTCACTATACGAGGTACCAGCAGATAGCCTGCACCTTTTGATCTAAGTAGGTGTGGCGAGTCAGAGGAGCAGAAGTTCACTCAGGTACTGTGGTGCGAGACCATTCAGTACTTTAAAGGTCAATAGTAGAATTTTATAATCAATACGAAATGTGATTGGGAGCCAATGCAGTGTGGATAAGACAGGGGTGATGGGGTCATATTTTCTAGTTCTAGTAAGGACTCTTACTGCTGCATTTTGAACTAACTGGAGCTTGTTTATGCACTTATTGGAACATCCAGACAGTAAGGCATTATAATAATCCAACCTGGAGGGAACGAAAGCATGAACTAGTTTTTCCGCGTCATGTAATGACATTAAATTTCTTATCTTAGCAATATTTCTGAGATGAAAGAAAGCTATCCGGGTAATGTTATTGATGTGAGTTTCGAATGAAAGACGGGTCAATAATCACTCCGAGGTCTTTTACTGCTGCACGTGAAGAAACAGAAAGGCCATCCAGAGTTACTGTGGAATCAGAAAACTTACTTCTAGCTGCATGTGGTCCGAGTACAAGTACTTCAGTCTCATCAGAGTTAAGCAGAAGGAATTTAATAAGCATCCAGTGTCTAATGTCCTTAACACATTCCTCAATTCTATAAAGCTGGTGTCTCTCATCAGGTTTTGCAGAAACATACAACTGTGTGTCATCAGCATAACAGTGGAAACTAATACAATGTTTATGAATAATATCACCCAGAGGGAACATATATAAAGAAAAAAGCAGTGGACCCAAGACAGAAACTTGTGGAACACCAAACTTTACCTCAGTACGTCTAGAAATATCACCATTTATATCAACATACTGATAGCGATCAGTTAAATAAGAGCTGAGCCAGGAGAGGGCCATTCCCTTAACTCCCATAATATTTTCTAGTCTATCCAGAAGAATGGAATGATCAATGGTATCAAATGCTGCACTAAGGTCAAGCAACACAAGCAGCGAGACGCAGCCCTGATCAGACGCCAACAGTAGGTCATTTACTACTTTAACCAGAGCTGTCTCTGTGCCATGATGAGGTCTAAATCCTGACTGATACATTTCATGGATGTTATTCCTATGTAAATATGAGCATAACTGCTGTGCCACAGCTTTTTCAAGGATCTTGGAGATAAAGGGGAGGTTTGATGTTGGCCGATAATTGGACAGCTGACAGGGATCAAGGTCAGGTTTTTTAATCAGGGGTTTGATAACTGCTAGTTTAAAGGATTTGGGTACATAGCCAATCATAAGAGAAGAATTTATTATTTTTAGAAGCGGTTCAATTACTTCAGGTATTATCTGTTTGAATAGACGTGTAGGTAAGGGATCTAGTACACAAGTTGAGACTTTTAATGCCGAGATTAATGAAAGTAATTCAGTTTCTCTAAGGGGAGTAAAACATTCTAACTGATGATCTGATAGAGTTATATAGTTAACTACAAGGTCACTTTCATTGTCTCATCTCTCATCTCATTATCTCTAGCCACTTTGTCCTGTTCTACAGGGTCGCAGGCAAGCTGGAGCCTATCCCAGCTGACTACGGGCGAAAGGCGGGGTACACCCTGGACAAGTCGCCAGGTCATCACAGGGCTCACTTTCATTGTCTGACCTTAAATTAGTAGTTTGAATTTTTTGTCGGATATTCTCAATTTTGTCATTAAAAAAATTCATGAAATCGTTACTATGATATACTGCTGGTGTGCATGTGTTTATAGTGGACTTATTCCTGGTTAATTTTGCTACAGTATTAAATAGGAATCTAGGATTATTTTTGTTATCTTCTATTAGGGAGGAGAAATATGTTGATCTCGCAGCACTAAGAGCTTTTCTATACTTCAGGAAGCTCTCCTTCCAAGCTAATTTGAACACTACCAATTTTGTTTGACGCCATTTATGTTCCAATTTTTGAGTGGTCTGTTTTAATGTGCGAGTGTCATCATTATACCAGGGTGCTAATTTTTGTCTCTGACCATTTTCCTTTTAAGAGGAGCTACATTATCTAAGGTATGGCGGAATGTTGACTCTAAGCATTCAGTTGCCTGATCAAGTTCTGCAGGGGCTGACAGTGACCCAATCAAAGTTGATAACTCTGGGAGATCATTTATAAAGCTCGGTGCAGTAGTTGACGTGAATGTATGTTTAATACAGTAGCGGGGTGAGGTGCATATATTATTACTCAGACATAGTTTGAATGAGATGAGATAATGATCTGAGATAACTTCAGACTGTGGAAGTGTGACTATATTGTCTACGTTTAACCTGAATGTTAGTATTAGATCGAGGGTGTGACCACCATTATGGGTCGGTCCTATGACATTCTGATTAATCCCTACTGAATCTAAAACAGACACAAATGCTGTTTTTAAAGGGTCTTCTGGGTTATCGAAGTGAATATTAAAATCTCCGACAACTAAAGCTTTGTCTAAGGAAATAACCAGATCTGAGATAAAATCTGCAAATTCAGAAAGAAACTCCTGATCAGTAATGCGTTCATTAACCATTAGCACTTTAGATGTAAGAGAGCTAATATTTAATAGCCCCACCTTTAGATCAAAGGTGCTGGCAGCAGCTGTACAGTCAGTATGATCTAATTTTATATTGATTAGGTTACTGGAACAAACTCTCTGAATATTTCTACCTTGTTGTTGAGCCTGGGGAACAGACACAGTCTCGATGTAGTGGACCCTGAGTGACGACTGTGCAGCTAGCAGACAGTCGGTTTAGCCTGTTCGTCTGCTCCCTGGCCTTGGCTCTGGATTGTCAGAAATTAACTAGGCCTGTTCTGAGACTATGACCTATGCTGCAGGAAACGAGAGCAGCACCTTCCTGAGTGGGATGGATACCGTCCTGCCCTAACAGGCCATCAGTGCCCTCAAAATTAGCCCAATTATCTATAAAGCCCACACTGTTTTCAGAGCACCACCTGGACAACCAGCAGTTCAGTGACCATAACCTGCTGTAAGCTATATTGCCACGCCGCATTGGGATGGGGCCAGAGCATACTACAGCATCGAACATCACCTTCGCTAATTTAAACACCTCTACAAAGTTACTCTTAGTAACCTCAGACTGATGAAGGCGTATATCATTAGCTCCTGCATGGATAACTATCTTTGAGAACCTGTGCTTGCCTCAGACCCTAAGATTACCTGCTATGTCCGGCACCCTGGCTCCCGGTATACACCTGACTAAAGCTGCTGGTGCCCCTAAAGGCTGAGCTAAATTCATGTGCTGTATGATAGAGTCCCCTATAACCAGAGCTCTTTCAGGTTTCTCAGCAGGTGCATCACTAAGGAGAGCAAACCTGTTCGACACGTGACACGGAGAGGAGTGGTGCTCCCGTGAGCGAGCCTCAGCAGTAGCTTTGACTCTACGCTGTTGGTAACTCGCCAGCGCCCCCTATAACGATCCCACAATTTCCTTGCGCGCTCCACCCGGATGTGACGTGAAGTGGAACTGCTTTAACTGTATCGAGAGCGCCTCGATTCGCTCTCTCATGTTCTGACTACTGGAGTGGTCGGACGGACTGTAGGCACGCAAGCTACAGTGTTGAGACTAACCGCTATTGTCTGAGAACAGCCTGTTCAAATTAGTTTCGGCCGAACTTTTGAACGACCCGCTAAGTTTCAGCGATATAGTGGTTTAGATTCTAAACCTTTGCAAAGTTTAACTACAGTTAAGTAGTTTTCCACGCTAAGAGGCATTTGCGGACAGCTTCGCTCCTCTCAGCCTTTTTCTCGTCGACGCATCACCGGAGGTTTCTCCTGAAGCACCGTGGGCCAGCTAGGCCTTCATCTCCCTGCTTCGTTAGCCGCGGTTGGACGCAACGCGCCGCTAACCTCCTCTCCTCGGACTGCGACCCTCAGCGCGGACATCGGAGAAAGAACTTCCATCGCATTGAGTAGGCACTTGGGCAAATTTTTAATTTGTAGCTTATTCAGATGGTTGTTAGGGTCATGTTTAAGCTTTGAGCTATTTAGCATACCCGCTCAGACACGGAAGGTGTTTGTTTGTTTTTATTGTTTGTTTGTTTGTTTTTATTGTTTGTTTTGGTTCTGTTTTTTTTTCTTTGAACTTGTTAGACAGGGTATCTTGCATGATATCTTTCCTTAACTCCATTGCTAGCTTCCCTATCTGATTAGCAGCGCAGCGACAAGTTTGTTATTTTAAGCTCCGAGGCTAGACCGCTACAAGGCCTAGTTCTCTCCATCCAACACATATACACACTCTCTCACACTCTTTCTCTCTCTCTCTCTCTCTCTCTCTCTCTCTCTCGCGTTGAGTTCTTTGCCTAGATAGTCTGTTGGAAATTGTTGTTAAGTGCAGTGTTTGGATCCAGCTGTAGCGTGGTCAGATTCTCCTTAGCAACTTATTGCTAGCTACCTCAGGGTGATACGCTAGCTGGTAGGCTTGTGTTCTCGACTAGGCCTGCAGGCGCCATTTTTCCGACGCCATTTTGATACCTTCCTCATTGAGTTACCTGTGATACGACACCTAGGCACTGACCGCCATTTTGGTTTAAGCATTGCCAGAGTGGCTAGTCATTAGCATCTGCCCACAGATACCTACACAAAGCACACATTAGCCACAGAGCTAATCCTTTGTTCTATTTAGCTAACATTCCTTTGTTTTAGCTAACATTCCTTTGTTTTAGCTAACGACAAGCTAGGTCACACACACACACACACGCATCGGCTTGCCCTAGCCTCACACACGCACACACAAGGGATTCTTTTCTTTTTCCTTCTATCTCTTTCTCTCTCTCTTTCCCTCAAATTTATAGTCCAGGTGTAATTGTTCCATTGTTTTGTCTTGTTATTACCTTTGCTGACATTGAATGTATTTTGAGTTTATTATTATTAGTGAGTAGTAGACAAATAAAAGCTAATAAAATTGAATTGCATTTTACTTGTTCCTGTTGTTTATTCACAAGGTCAACTATTTAGAACTCCTTTTTCCTTCAGAATTTAGCTTTTGTATACAACTGGGTTTCCCATCTAATACAGAGCTACCATTAATCTTGAATGTAACCATTCACGGTGAGTGTTAAGATTAATAATTTAAGATTTTATGAGACTGATCTTTATTTATAAATTGATTAATTTAATGATCACATTTATAATTTAATTAATCCCAATTCAACCTACATTAAAGTGGTGCCCCGTGTGAGGCTTAGTTTAATGACCTTGTGAATCTCTCAACAATAACTTGTAAACTGCTGTATACCCAAAATCAACTGCCAAGGTATAACACAGATGACTTTAATGGTGAATCATTAACAGTGTGTTAATCACAGAACTGAAATTCAGCTGCCAACCACAGTTAGCTGATAAACTGGTTTAATTGATTAGTACATTAGAGTAATATCTAATCCAAGTACTTAATTAATATTATTAATAATAATAATCATTATTGTTAACTAATTATTAATTGAGCTAATTAATACAAGTGAAACATTAGTGAAAACAAAGTAGCTAAGAAACCACATCAATTATTTAGCAACTTGGATTAAATTAAATTCTAACCTAATCAACCCCTAGTATTAATTTCCTTTAAGTTAATTAATACATTTCGAACAAAATGTCGCGTTCCCCATCAAGGGAGTCAGAAGGGCCCCTCCTCTCTCTCTTCGACGTTGTAGGCGATTTAGGCCAAGTCCCGGAGGATAGGAGAAATTACTTCTGTGATCTGGACCAAAAGGCTCGCTTTGATGAAATACACATAGCCGTTAGGGAACTTAAGGAGCGTACTATGACTCTTCCAGAAGGGCTACCCAAATTGTTCATGAT
Organism: Neoarius graeffei; assembly: GCF_027579695.1. Classification (NCBI taxonomy): domain Eukaryota; kingdom Metazoa; phylum Chordata; class Actinopteri; order Siluriformes; family Ariidae; genus Neoarius; species Neoarius graeffei. The sequence continues at coordinate 428,088 of NC_083581.1, forward strand.
CTACTATAAGGAAATGGAACATGTGTGTATGACCCTCGAACAAGAGAAAAGAACACTAAAACGACAACTGGCCGAAGCTCAAAGGAGAGCAGAAAGCGCGGAGAGTAGCCTCGTGGGCCTGAGAGCCACACAAGATGAACTAAAGCGCGAAATAGAATACCTCAGAGAAGAAGTGACGCAAGCACGTCGCTCAGATGAGGGATCGGCCAAACCCTCCCAAGAACAGAGTTCCGCTCTGGAGGAGGAAGAACCTGAGCTTAGAACGGTAGATCAGACACCGCACTCAAGCTCAACTCGCGTGAAAGTCGCGCGATCGCCACCTCGTGGCGCTGGGAGTTTTTACTTTACTCCCCACTACACCCCCTCACGCTTCAATATCGCTGCAGCCTCTAGCCCGCAGAAAACGCCGCGCTACGTACCCTCAGACTCCTCTGACGGAGAGGCCGCCTACAAGCCGAAACGCAGACATAGGCGATATGAGAGCAGCTCAAATAGCGAAGACAGCGAGGACCCCTACGGGTCAAAATCAAAACGCCTCGTCGCAGAACGCAAAACTAGGATCCGCCAAATCGACGTCCTTGCGAAAGACATAGAGCGTTTTGAGCCGGAAAAACATAGACACCGAAGCGTTAATGATTATTTCCGGGAAATCGAGCGTAGCCTCCTGGACCTGCCAGAGGCTACGTCGCATGAAAAGGCCAGACTAGTCTGGAAAACTTTAGGTAGTGGCGTACGAGCATTCGTTGAGACCTTACCGCAGTCAGTCCTCGACAACTACAAGAAGATACGCAAGTACTTGAAAGAGGAATACTCGTTGTACGAGGACGAGACTGCTGCGACGATGGGTGCCATTCTGATCAGACAGAAACGAAGCGAACACCCTCGCGAGTACTACCGTCGGCTCCGAGCAGCGTACTTTCAGGGCAGAAGCGAGCCCGGGCTAGAGGAAGATCGCAACTTCAAGTCCCTCTTCCTCCATAACCTTCACCCGTGCATCCGTAACCAAGTAACACTCGCGTGTCGCCAGCGCCCCCATACTATGAGAGAAATGCGTCGCACCGCACAACTAACGTGGGAGACGTTCGTCCGACCCACAGACCGCCACGAGGACGATCCCAGAGTCCTCAGCCTATATGAGCAGGAAGGTCAGTCCTTAGGCCTAGAAGGGGATGAAGCCCCAAACCGCGGGCCCCCTTGGGCGAACCCAAACCCCGGCCACCAGACGTCGAGTCAACCCAAAGGTAACTGGAAAGTTCGACAAGCTGGAGCCAAGGGGGAACAGGGCCCCAACGCCAAAGGGCAAGGTAACCGCAAACCTGGCAGTCACGGCCCTAAATCTCAGAATAGCGGACAGTCAAGGCCCCATCGCAACTCCTCTCGAAGGGAGCGGAGCCCTAAGCTAGCTACCGCTAAACAAGCCAACCAAGAGCCGCTTGGGATGGCAGAACTGAGGGCTGAATTAGCACGGATTAAACAAGCCAACCAAGAGCCGCTTGGGATGGCAGAACTGAGGACCGAATTAGCACGAGTTAAACAACTGCTGAGCAATAAGAACAGGAAGGGTAAGCCGAGCAAGGACAGGGACGAACCGTCAGCATGACTAGGCCGGGACCCATCCCCACCACCACCGCGTGTCTACCTCGTGGGGTGGGGAAAGGACCCCTGCCCAATAGGCAGCGATGAGTTGAAACCACCCCCCCCGGTAGTGAAGCCTGACCCGCAGGATGCACCCCTGACGCAGTTTCTTGGAGATTTGGTTAGGAAAGGCAACGCCAAGCGTATCTATACCCCAGTGGTGGTAGAAGGCAACGTTTCCCTCCAAGCTCTCTTGGATACCGGGTCAGAAATCACCCTGATGTGTTCCAAAGTCTTTGCAGAGGTTTCTGATGCGCGGCGCGCGCAAGGTAGACCCATCAGAACCGAACGTTGTGACGTCAACTTGGTTAGCTTCACCCAGAATCAAGCCCCAGTAACAACCATTGCATGGTTAGAACTCACCTTCCAGGGCATGTCCATCGCTCCCCCCTGAGCCGAGTCAAGACGCACCAAACTCAACCGACACTCTTCTCAACCGCAACGCGCTTGATGGCCACCCGTCTTTCCTTTGCTTTCTTGGCGAATCTGCCCCAACCAGGTACTACCCCTGGATATCTGGCAACATTGCTGTCAACGGCGTCACGGCACCTGGCGTCAGGTTAGCGCTTTGGTCAGAGAAGTCAGCCATCAGCCAAACGTGGTTCGACATAGTGCGTCAGAGCACTCCTTCCCCTGTCTTTGTGCAGAAGAGCCACCGGCTACTGTCAGCCGAACAACCCCAGAGCCCCATCAAAGCCACAGGCGTCTGCGCCGTGTCGCTCGCCATCGGTCAGAGAGAATTCCTTCATTTCTTGAGTGTCGTCCCCGGACTTCCTGACCCACTGGTCATTGGGGCAGACATCTTGGTCAGACTGGGAGCCCAACTGGACCTAGTCAACCGGGTCATCTGGACCCAAGCCGACGCTGCTAAGCACCCGTTCCAAGCTGACCCGGAACAAATGCGGTCAGGACAAACGATTCCCCAAGCCTGCCATGTCGCTAGCGAATTTGACATTGTCATTCCCGCTAGGACTGCTGGTTCCCCTCTTAAGCTGGTCATCATGAAAGACCAACAGTTTCGTAGCTCCCAGGCGTTCTTCCAGCCTCTCAGATTCTTCATGGAGCTCGATTTAGCCGTGTGTGGGACTCCGCTGCTTGAAGTGAGTCATCGTTCCGCTTACCTCCTGGTTCAAAACTCCACGCGGGACGCCATCACGATCCCCGCCCGTCGGCCTTTAGGCCTTCTGATAGACCAGGCATTCCATGACTTTGAACTCACCATTCCAGTCATCGGTGAGCCGCCAACGCCGGACACTCATTCCGATCCAGTGGAACCTCCCTGGATCACTCTTCCTTTCCACATGATCCACGTCGAACCTCACGACATGCTTCGCGACGAGCGCATAGTCATGACCAGAACTGACACCCCGAAACACATGCTGGTGTATGCTCTTGCCACGCAATCGAGCAACGACACCCCTGCAACTGAGGTCGTTGATTCAGCTCTAGGTGAACCGTACCCAGGCTTTGAACGAGAAGTTCAACAACAGCTGGTGAAAGCTGACAGCCTGACCACGGACGCCCAGAGACGACAGCTCCGTGAACTGTTCTACGACTTCAAGGCGATCTGGGCGCGAGATTCCAATGACTGCGGAGTCACGGACATCCACACCGTCCGAATCCCAACAGATCCGAACGCTCCACCGACGTTCGTGCGGCAATACAAAATCCCGTTAGCCGCATACGACTCAATACAAGAAACACTGGACACTCTGCTGGAAAAGCAGATCATTCGTGAGTGTAACTCGACTTACAACTCCCCCTTGTGGCCGGTGCTGAAACCGAACGGCAAGTGGCGTCTCACCATTGACTATAGGCAGCTGAACAAGCAAGTGCCCTTGTCAAGATGGCCCATGATCCATCTGGATCAAGAACTTGCCAAGGTGAAGGGTGCAAAGTTCTTCTCCACCGCCGACGTGGCGAGTGGATTCTGGACCATGCGCGTGGATCCAGCTGACCAGCACAAGCTGGCCTTTTCCTTTGGGAACCGCCAGCTAACTTTCAACCGATGTCCGTTCGGCTACGCGAACTCCCCCGCTGAATTCAACATCTTCTTGCATAAGGCAATGAGCGATGCCGCAGCTCGTGGCAACTTGATCTATGTCGATGACATCCTCATTAGGTCACAGACTTTTGATGCACACCTCGAAGAGATACGCCATGTTCTGTCTCAGCTGTCCAGAGCAGGAGCGAAGCTCTCTGTCACCAAAGGGCAGTGGTGTCGCACCAAAGTTGAATACGTTGGACTGTGCGTCGGGCCAGATGGCATTGAACCCCAGTCAGGGAGGGTGCGGGCTATCCAAGACATCAAAGCCCCATCCAACGTACCCGAACTCAGGAGCTTCTTAGGGGTCTGCAACTACTCCCGACAGTTCATTGAGGACTACGCGGACATAGCACGACCGCTCACCGAGCTCCTCCGGAAGGATAAACCCTTCCAGTGGAGTGACCCTCAAGAACTCGCGTTCAAGAGCATGAAGCAGAAGCTCTGCTCCGCTCCCTGCCTCGCGTATCCCGACAAAGACAAACCGTTCTTCTTGGAGGCTAGTTTCTCCACCCACTGCCTGAGCGCTGCACTGTCACAGCAGCATGACAAAGATCGCCGTGTCGTAGCATACGCCAGTCGGCCCCTCAGTGCTGTGGAGTTTAAATTTTCAGACTGCGAAAAAGCCCTGCTGGCCACGGTCTGGGCCGTTGAACACTTTCGCAGTTACATTGGTGGCCAGAAGGCGGTGATAGAGACCAATCATCAACCGGTCTCGTTCTTGAACAGCCAGAGGCTGAGAGAGGGAAGAGTTTCGAACAGTCGCATCGCAGCTTGGATGATGGCACTACAGGGCTACGACGTCGAGGTGAAGTACGCCCAGAACCACAAGATGGCGCTTGGCCGAGGCCTGGCGGAATGCCAGCATTGCGACTGCGAGAATAGTCCGGATCAAACCGAACTAACAACCGTACCTGCTCTCCCCTCCGACCACCACTACTATGACGAGAACGTCTGCAAAGACCTCCCCACCGCTTACATAGATGGATGCTCATTCCATCATGAACGCAAAGTCCAAGCCGGTGTCGGTATCGTATGGGCGAACGGCCCTATACAAGGGAAATACCAACATCGACTCGGGGCTAAGACTAGCCAATATGCGGAGGTAGCAGCCGTGCTCATCGTCCTGCAACAAGCTGCCCGTGAGAACATCAAGCGGTTAGTCCTCTGCTCTGATTCAAATTATGCCAGGCATAGCTTCGTCTCACACTTTCCCTCGTGGAAGGTGCGGGACATGAAAAACGCAAGGGGCAAGGAAGTGAAACACTCCGAACTCTTCCTAGCATGCGATCGACTCGTAACCGAACAGGGAATGTGCGTCTATTGGAAGAAGGTGAAGGGACATTCTCAAGTCCCAGGACCTGACAAAGTCGGTAACGATGAGGCAGATGGCCTCGCCAAAGCGGGAGCCGTGGACGGCCCCCTTTGGGAATTCCAGCCGTCATGGCTTCCCGAGACGCCACGCCATAACGTAACCGCGATTACTCGCCGACAGGCTAGAGCAGGTCAAACTGACGCAGTACCCCAAGCAGGAACCGTGCAACTCGGCCGACTGCCCCAGGACGCCGACCTGGTGTCTATGCAGGAAAGGGATCCCGTGATCCACCAAATCCGTAAGTTCCTTGCGGACCCCGTGGCGTCCCCAATTTCCCCACAAGAGTTGCAACAGTCCCGAGACTTAAACCACCTTCACAATCTCAAAAACGGCTTAAAACTCGAGAAAGGACTCCTGGTGTACACACCACGCAACCAGGGACCTCCCCGGTGGGTCGTGCCCACAGATCATAGGGGGGTCATGTTGCAGTACGCTCACGACAGCCCGTGCGGGGGCCATAGGAACGCTCAGGCGACCTACCAGACACTCCAACAGATTGTCTATTGGCCCTTCATGATTCAGGACGTTACCGAGTATGTTAAAGGGTGCTTGATTTGCTGCCAATTCCGACCAGCCCAACCGTTGAACCGCGCCCCACTGCAAAGCAAAGGCATCTCATTCCCCTGGTCTAATCTCCAGATAGACTGGGTCGGACCGGTGCCGAAATCAGCTCGAGGTAATAAGTACCTCCTGACCGTCACTTGCGCGTTCACGAAGTGGGTGGAATGCTTGCCCGCCCCAAACGAAACCGCAGAGACCACCGCTCTCCTTCTTATGAACCATGTGTTCAGCCGTTGGGGCTTGCCCCTATCCATTGATTCCGACCGAGGTACTCATTTCACCGCAAAGGTCATGAGAGTGTTGTGGGAGATGCTCGGAGTCGAGGCAAAATTCCACATCGCGTATCATCCTCAGTCTTCCGGTCAGGTCGAACGCGCCAACCAAACCATCGTGAGCATGCTTCGCAAGTATGTGAGTCACCATGGCAAAGATTGGGACATCAAACTCCCTCTGGTGCTGATGGCCATTCGGTCCACTCCTCACCGCACCACCGGAGTCACCCCGTTCGAAATGATGACTGGCCGTGAAATGGTTCTTCCCTTACACCTCCTCTACCGACCAGAGGACCTAAGCGTTGCCACTGCGTACACCGCACACCAGTACGTCACCGACTTGCAACGCCACTTGCAGGCCACGTTTGCGTGGGCCCAGGAACACCTCGAAAAGAGTGCGAAAGGACAGAAAGCTTACTACGACAGAAAGGCGACACACCGTGAGTACGAAGTAGGCGACAGAGTCCTATACTTCAATTTCACCAAACCAGTAGGAGTAGCCAGAAAATTCTTACCCCGTTGGTCCGGTCCTTTCGAAATCGTCGGTAAACTGTCCCCCGTCGCCTACCGCATCAAAACTTCGAAGCCCAGCCAGGCGCCTTCGTATAGATGGGTCCATAGCAACCAAATAAAGCTTTTTGAGCAGTCCACACTCCATAGGGGGGTGGACAAACAATAAGTTATAGCCTGCCCAACTTAGTTGCATGCCTCTCAATCCATAAGCGTGCATCTATAAGTAACCACCCTCGTTACCACTCAAATCGGAATAACAAACTCCTGTATGTTGCAGAATGGCCCCTCTCTGGATCCTCGGCATCTTCCTAGTCCTGCAGACCACATTGGCCGGTAACATAGTGGAACCAGGTCCGCCGAGTGGCATTGTTCTCCAAGATGCCCCAGGACTGCTCCTCACCAATTGCCGCGTCCATACCCAGCGCGTGTACACCCGCCTCGATCCTTGGGACGTGTACCGTAAGCATTTTAGATCGCCCACACAAACAAACCTCGAAACCGGGCCTGACTCCGAGATTGGGTCCAACATCGAACACGCCAAGCGTACCACAGTTCACATGCTCGAACAGTTACAGAAGTTCATAGTCACTGAGGAGGAACTCAGCGGCAAAACACGCCCTAAACGGTTCCTCGGAGGACTACTTACTGCTGCATCCGCCATTGGCTCTCTGTTCTCAATGGGCCTCTCTGCCGTTAACACCGTTAGCCTAACCGCGGTCAAACGAGAAATGAACATTCTTAAGGAAGAAATGCCAGAAATCCAGGGTAGACTACTAACTCAACAGGAGGAGCTGCAGGGCCTAGGCAAAACCCTGCAGGGAACCATACTAACCGTTAACATGCATTCTACATTAATCAAGAACACAGTACATGCCGTAGACAGGCTAGCAGCAATCATGAGAAGCGAAGTCAAGTACGTCCGAGTAATCCGAGACCTAATGCAGGACCTGATGAGAGAAGTAAGTAGCTCTCTCAGCACCCTGAGTGGAGGTAAAATCCCACCATATTTGATACCCCTCAGCATGGTTGACAGCATACTCCGATCTACTACCACGACTAACGTTTACTCATCACAGATTCATCTGGCTTATAGTCTTGGCAGTGCTATCCCCATTTTTGTGAACCCTCAAAACCTAGAAATAGGCTTCATCCTCAATCTCCCCGTTATTGAACGGCAAAACATATACAGAATCAAATCTGTCCTTAATGTAGGTTTCTGGAACAACGACGTACACGTACGTTTGCAGACACCTTCCACCATAGCCTATCACGATGACAACCCCTCTATCTACCTCGTCCCTAATTTAGACATGTGCACCTCTACCAAAGATATCCACTGGGTCTGCCCCAGCAATCCCTTTATCCGAGACACCACAGACCGTCTCTGTGGATTGACAAAAGTCCCCGAGCAGAAGTGTGCAGGCAAATTGTCTATTAAAGATGAAGGAATAGGAACTAGAGTAGAAAGAGCTGGTAATCGGTGGCTAATCAACACTCCCCAAACTGAGATTCTGGTATCATATGATCAACATAACACTGCCACTAGAATGAAGATCCCTAACGAAACCTCTCTCCTAAGTGTCCCACTAGGAGCCACTGTTCACGTGGGTGACATCACCCTCCATCACCTTAGCGCTGACCAGTATGAGACCGAGATAGAAATGCCCGATGCCTTCCCAGGTCACGAACTTGAGATAAACTCCACCCTCCAAGCACAACTACTGCTGGAAGGGACCAAAACCGTGCAATTCGATCTTAAGCCCACTGGCATCGCTACCACTTTCTTGAATAACCGCGCAAACCCTTCTTCCGATCAAGGATCTTTAATAAGCCGAATTGCGCTGGGATTTCTAGCTAGCGGTTGGGTTATCACAGTCTTCATAGCCATCACTCTACACAGGTACATACTGACACTACCCCGCAAACTGGACAAAACGATCTACGCACCTGAGAAATTAGATCGTGGCATTGTCCGATTCTCCATCAGGCCTAAGGCCTCCACTAACTTTCTTGAAGAGTAGGCTTGCTAACACGCTAACTAACCCCTCTTTTCCATTTTCCTTTATGGAGTTTTGATTATTTTTGTTTGCTGTGTGAAATATTGTATGTAGAAGGTAGTTAAGTAGCCATAGTGTAATTGTTTTCATGTCCAAGTGCCTATGCTTTCATGCCCAAGTGCCTATGCATCTTATGGACTGTATGAAATGAATTGAACTGTTGAACTGTGTCTGAAAGACTTTTCACAGAAAGGACCCTTGGAACTACCTCATTGTGGAACTACCTCATTGTGGAACTACCTCATTGTGGATTACTAGGGACCGTGGGTCGCAGACTAAACACCATGTGCCCATAGGGTATCACTCCTTTCAGCGCCTATGGCCAAGGGGGGAATGTTGGTAACTCGCCAGCGCCCCCTATAACGATCCCACAATTTCCTTGCGCGCTCCACCCGGATGTGACGTGAAGTGGAACTGCTTTAACTGTATCGAGAGCGCCTCGATTCGCTCTCTCATGTTCTGACTACTGGAGTGGTCGGACGGACTGTAGGCACGCAAGCTACAGTGTTGAGACTAACCGCTATTGTCTGAGAACAGCCTGTTCAAATTAGTTTCGGCCGAACTTTTGAACGACCCGCTAAGTTTCAGCGATATAGTGGTTTCGATTCTAAACCTTTGCAAAGTTTAACTACAGTTAAGTAGTTTTCCACGCTAAGAGGCATTTGCGGACAGCTTCGCTCCTCTCAGCCTTTTTCTCGTCGACGCATCACCGGAGGTTTCTCCTGAAGCACCGTGGGCCAGCTAGGCCTTCATCTCCCTGCTTCGTTAGCCGCGGTTGGACGCAACGCGCCGCTAACCTCCTCTCCTCGGACTGCGACCCTCAGCGCGGACATCGGAGAAAGAACTTCCATCGCATTGAGTAGGCACTTGGGCAAATTTTTAATTTGTAGCTTATTCAGATGGTTGTTAGGGTCATGTTTAAGCTTTGAGCTATTTAGCATACCCGCTCAGACACGGAAGGTGTTTGTTTGTTTTTATTGTTTGTTTGTTTGTTTTTATTGTTTGTTTTGGTTCTGTTTTTTTTTCTTTGAACTTGTTAGACAGGGTATCTTGCATGATATCTTTCCTTAACTCCATTGCTAGCTTCCCTATCTGATTAGCAGCGCAGCGACAAGTTTGTTATTTTAAGCTCCGAGGCTAGACCGCTACAAGGCCTAGTTCTCTCCATCCAACACATATACACACTCTCTCACACTCTTTCTCTCTCTCTCTCTCTCTCTCTCTCTCTCTCTCGCGTTGAGTTCTTTGCCTAGATAGTCTGTTGGAAATTGTTGTTAAGTGCAGTGTTTGGATCCAGCTGTAGCGTGGTCAGATTCTCCTTAGCAACTTATTGCTAGCTACCTCAGGGTGATACGCTAGCTGGTAGGCTTGTGTTCTCGACTAGGCCTGCAGGCGCCATTTTTCCGACGCCATTTTGATACCTTCCTCATTGAGTTACCTGTGATACGACACCTAGGCACTGACCGCCATTTTGGTTTAAGCATTGCCAGAGTGGCTAGTCATTAGCATCTGCCCACAGATACCTACACAAAGCACACATTAGCCACAGAGCTAATCCTTTGTTCTATTTAGCTAACATTCCTTTGTTTTAGCTAACATTCCTTTGTTTTAGCTAACGACAAGCTAGGTCACACACACACACACACGCATCGGCTTGCCCTAGCCTCACACACGCACACACAAGGGATTCTTTTCTTTTTCCTTCTATCTCTTTCTCTCTCTCTTTCCCTCAAATTTATAGTCCAGGTGTAATTGTTCCATTGTTTTGTCTTGTTATTACCTTTGCTGACATTGAATGTATTTTGAGTTTATTATTATTAGTGAGTAGTAGACAAATAAAAGCTAATAAAATTGAATTGCATTTTACTTGTTCCTGTTGTTTATTCACAAGGTCAACTATTTAGAACTCCTTTTTCCTTCAGAATTTAGCTTTTGTATACAACTGGGTTTCCCATCTAATACAGAGCTACCATTAATCTTGAATGTAACCATTCACGGTGAGTGTTAAGATTAATAATTTAAGATTTTATGAGACTGATCTTTATTTATAAATTGATTAATTTAATTATCACATTTATAATTTAATTAATCCCAATTCAACCTACAACGCTTATGCCGCCGAGCCGTCACCCATTCGCCCCGCTGTAAGGGCTCTAATGCCGGAGTTGGGGGATTACTAACTCCACCTAGGGCATCCAGACTTTCCTCTACAGAAACTACACTGTTCTCATGCTCACTGACCTTCTCTAAAGCCTGGACACGCGCTTCTAGCACTGTAATCTTCTCCGTCAGAGAGCTAACTAATCTGCACTTATCACAAATAAAGCTAATAAAGCTATCGCTAGCGACGGAGGAAGAATGACTAAACATCCTGCACTCAGCACACTGAACAGGCTGGGTTAGGGTTAGGGTTAGTCTGTTGGAAATTGTTGTTTACCCATGATTCTAACCCATGATTCACGTACCTTAATCGAAGATCTGTTGATATTAAAGCAGATCCCACATCTGTAAAGTGACGTCACACTTCACAGAAACCATTTGGAGTTCTTTTAGGTTTAACCTCCATCACTGCAATCGAGTCAAACACATGAAACAGTTTTTATGGAGTAAATTCCAAACCCAGTTTTATGATGTGTGTATGTAACTAATTTTTAATAATTTTGGTGCTATTTCTGTAATCTAGTTGTACTCTGTGATAATTACAGTTAGCAATTTTTTTTGTTTATGACTCATCATTGTTTATATAATTTTGTCAATTTATTATTGTCTCTTATATTTTATTGTTTCCTGCTGTCATCAAGAGGACCACATTGGAAATAAGTGTATTTTATACTTTGTGTTGTCCTCAGTGCTATTTATACTGTATCTTTTTATATGTATGAATTTTACCAAATAAATCCATACCATACCAGCAGCTCGGGTGTTTCTGGCAATATTTCCACCTTTTTTTGTACAAGTGCATCTTCCTGTAATGTTCACATGAATCCTGTAGAGTAAAGCAGTGTTTCTTTACCCTCTTTCTGGACTCTTACAGTAATGCTTTTATGGCTGAGGGCTACAGTTGACTTGCTAACTTTAGGACTGCAGTTGTCATGAACAGTTTTGCACTCAAGTTTCCATCAATGAAGAATTTATAACATCAACGAAACTGACTTCATGTTAAAGCTGTTAATGTTATACACTAAGCCCGGACTTTGTATTTAATTAAATGTTTTAATTACAATGTACGTAAAAATTTAAGTTTGATTGCATTACTAAAAAATATTAAGTATATTCTACTAATTTGTACACATAGTCAAAAGTGTTAATAAGTTTAAGTTGAATGGCCTTAAAATTCTAAGTTTTAGTCATGACCACACCTCTCTTTTAATCTGCGCAGAGTTGTGAAGCCGCCATTTTAACTTTCACAGATCAGCAGCGGTTTCGTGAGGTTTGGTAAAATTCAGAGTGAGCTTCAGCCAACGTTTCTTCTCTGAACTTAGTATTTTGGATCCTGACTGTCGGTGGGAATGTTTGTTTTAACTTTAAGAGCAGTGGAAATCGCGTGTTTTACAGTTACAGGTGGTATTTTACCAATTTCACGTCATTTTCATCTGTTGGCTAAGTTGCTTTTGTCACTGTGGAGAGCTCTCTGGATTTGGAATGGGACACTTTTTTTTGAAAACTTTTCGGATAATGTAAGTATACAGCACAACCATATCATAGGTTTAATCATTATTTATTGTACGATTAAGTAGCTAACGTTAGAATTGACGTTCTTCCTCTATTAGCTAAGTGCTCACTAGCTGTTAGCTGCATTGAACACCCGACCGACAGCACAGAAAACGCGCTCTTCCCGCTGCGCAGCACAAGGGAGAAGGAGAGAGACAGGAAGGCGACGGTCCGTTGGTGCGTCACTGTTCACTCAATTTGGTAAGTGCTGTTGCATTTTGAGACGACCATGAACTGAAATGGGCTAGGTTAGTTCATTATTCGATCAAACAAAGCGAAATGGCTTAGTTAATTGGAAGTTTAATTAAATGTTTTAGCCCAAGTTTTTTGTTAAATCTTGGTTATTCCAAAAAGTGCACTCAAACCCCTTTAAGTTTCCTTAGTTGCCAAGGTACCAAACAGACAGTTTTGGAATTAGCACTTGCAACACTCAGATCCAAATATGACCAGTCTTTATTGTGCTTTCAATAATTACATTCAGTTCACTTATTTTCTGAGGCTTTTCATTTTAAATATCTAACCGGTATGATTGTGTCCTGTACTGTCAATCTTTCTCTTGTCAGGATGCAACTTGCAAGGACTTATACAGTCAGACTCCAGTGGGAATCCTCTGCATTGATGAAGAAAGTCCTCAGCTGAACCCGTCCAGAGTAGGACTCATCCTGGAAGGCAGTGTGGTGATGGACGAGCTGCCCAACCTTCCTCAGGCCTTCTGTGTCCTTTTTGGGCTGATATACAGTACGCCCTACACCTGGATTATCCAAAGTACATGAAAAACACTTTTTACTTTGTCCAGCAGGTGATGTTCAACCTGGGTAAAAGTGAGCTGGCACCCAAAATTCAGACTCTGAAAAATCAGCTTGAAGTCTAAGGGGTTTCAAGTAGTTATGCAACTGTTCCAGATGCTACTGTATGCTACTGTTCCAGATACAGTATTCTGCTGTTCCAGATATTAGGTGCTTAGTTTTTAATGTTGCTCTTTTAGATAAGTGTGCTGCCGTTTGTGCGCTGTTTTCACTTTGTCTGATGATGTGGGCAGTGATATCATGGGTTAATGATCCAGTTACTGTCATTTGTTTGGATTTATTTGGACATGTTATTTGGTTAAGTAGGTTTCTGGTGTGTCAGTTCATCACTGTTGCTTACCTTTTCCATCCTCTCTCTCTCTCTGCCCTCCTGTCTCTCTCTCCCTCTCTCTCTGAAAGTAAATATTTCTGTCAGTGAAAATCTTATATAGTATATGCATATTTTCTCAGTCCTGCCATTAAGAAAGATGAACACCATGCTGTCAGTCTTGTGAATCCAGGATTTGATTGTTTTTTTCTGCTCCTTTTTTTTGTAAATGTGCTATCTACAGTAAAATAAAAGAGAAAAAGAATGTACATTTGTTTTCTTTTTTTGTTCATTAAAGTTAATATTGCTATTTATATTGCATTAAACCAACTTGGCATTTAGTGTAATGAACTTAATATGTTACATTTAATGATTATACAAAGCAATTGGTTTAGCAAAAGATTTTAAGTTAAATCAACTTGGTATCTAGTGTGTTGTACTTAAAATAGCAATTCCATTCCCATCAAGCATTTAAGTTTAATTCACTCAAGTTTTGATTATACATTACTTAATTTTTTTAAGGCAACCACTTTCCTCAAATTTTTTAAGTAAACTCAACTTATCCGGGCTTACAGTGTAGTCATGCTGTCTGTTGTTGCCCAAATGAGGATGGGTTCCCTTTTGAGTCTGGTTCCTCTCGAGGTTTCTTCCTCATGTCATCTGAGGGAGTTTTTCCTTGCCACCGTCGCCATAGGCTTCATCATTGGGGATAGATTAGGGATAAAATTAGCTCATGTTTTAAGTCGTTCAAATTCTGTAAAGCTGCTTTGCGACAATGTTTATTGTTAAAAGCGCTATACAAATAAACTTGACTTGACTCTTTCTGCACTGCCGCGGTGGTTGGACTGCATACTACAGTAATTACGGTAGGCTAGCCTGAGGACGTCTTGATGAGAGTTTTTCATGAATGAGTTGAGAGCATGCTAAGTGTGCTAATGAGTAGTATAACGCATAGATTCAGCCTCATTTTACAAGTAAAGAGTTCAGGTTTGTCCATAAGTCAGGTTTGCAGCTCATTAATACACTATTTCAGATGTATAGTGAAAAAATCAACTTTGTCACCTTAGTAGACCTTTCGCTTTGCCCCTTCAGTACTGAAGTATACACTCAACCTTGCACGTAAATGATGCCATGCATCGCCCTTCCAACAGGCAACATGGCAGCCTCCTGGTGGCATTAGAGCAGCGATACAAAAATGCTCATAACTTTCTTATAAATGGTCAAACATGCCTGAAACTTTTCTTATGGGCTCTCAATATTACACACTACCAACCCATGCATAGATTTACTTTGCATTTTCTATTCTTTTAAGCTGGTGTCTCTCATCTGGTTTTGCAGAAACATACAACTGTTTGTCATCAGCATAATGTGCTTACGAATAATATCACCCAGAGGGAACATCCATCCATCCGTTATCTGTAGCCGCTCATCCTGTCCTACAGGGTTGCAGACAAGCTGGAGCTTATCCCAGCTGACTATGGGCGAGAGGCGGGGTACACCCTGGACAAGTTGCCAGGTTATCGCAGGGCAGACACATAGAGACACACAACCATTCACATTTACACCTACAGTCAATTTAGAGTCACCAGTTAACCTAACCTGCATGTCTTTGGATTGTGGGGGAAACCGGAGCACCCGGAGGAAACCCATGCGGACACGGGGAGAACATGCAAACTCCGCGCAGAAAGGCCCTCACCAGCCGCTGAGCTCGAACCCGGACCTTCTTGCTGTGAGGCGACAGTGATAACCACTACACCACCATGCCGCCCAGAGGGAACATATATAAAGAAAAAAGCAGTGGGCCTAAGACAGAACCTTGTGGAACACCGAACTTTACCTCAGTATGTCTAGAAATATCACCATTTACATCAACATACTGATAGCGATCAGTTAAATAAGACCTGAGCCAGGAGAGGGCCATTCCCTTAACTCCCACAACATTTTCTAGTCTATCCAGAAGAATGGAATGATCAATGGTATCAAATGCTGCACTAAGGTCAAGCAACACAAGTAGCGAGACACAGCCCTGATCAGACGCCAACAGTAGGTCGTTTACTACTTTAACCAGAGCTGTCTCTGTGCTATGATGAGGTCTAAATCCTGACTGATACATTTCATGGATGTTATTCCTATGTAAATATGAGCATAACTGCTGTGCCACAGCTTTTTCAAGGATCTTGGAGATAAAGGGGAGGTTTGATGTTGGCCGATAATTGGACAGCTGACAGGGATCAAGGTCAGGTTTTTTAATTAGGGGTTTGATAACTGCAGGTTTAAAGGATTTGGGTACATCGCCGATCGTAAGAGAAGAATTTATTATTTTTAGAAGCGTTTCAATTACTTCAGGTATTATCTGTTTGAATAGACGTGTAGGTAAGGGATCTAGTACGCAAGTTGAAGATTTTGATGCCGAGATTAATGAAAGTAGTTTGATTTCTCTAAGGGGAGTAAAAGATTCTAACTGATGATCTGATACAGTTATATAGTTAACTACAAGGTCACTTACATTGTCTGACCTTAAATTAGTAGTTTGAATTTTTTTGTTGGATATTTTCAATTTTGTCATTAAAAAAATTCATGAAGTCGTTGCTACTACATACTGCAGGTGTGCATGTGTCTATAGTGGACTTATTCCTGGTTAATTTTGCTACAGTATTAAATAGGAATCTAGGATTATTTTTGTTATCTTCTATTAGGGAGGAGAAATATGTTGATCTCGCAGCACTAAGAGCTTTTCTATACTTCATGAAGCTCTCCTTCCACGCTAATTTGAACACTACCAATTTTGTTTCATGCCATTTATATTCTGATTTTCAAGTGGTCTGCTTTAAAGTGCGAGTGTCATATTTATACCAGGGTGCTAATTTTGTGAGGCTCACCCCCAAAACCGCATGTGTCCCACATACATACACAGGGTATAGTGAGTACAGGGATACCCTATTAATGAATATGAACCGTAGCCAGACAGCCGACACGTGTGTAAACAGTAAGCCTGCTGCAGCATCTTATCATTTTGGCTTGTGAACATGCATGTTAATGATATCATAAACATAAAAGGATGGGACACACCCTTTACATATAGTCTACAGTACAGTCTGAGAATGCAGTATGTTATTATGTTGATGCACGAAGTTCCCGCGCCCTGTTAAAATCCAACAGGACTCGCCCAACTTGCTTTTCACTGCATTTGTATCATGAGCCATAAAACCTAAGCTAGGACCTACGATTCAATATAAATTTACACCATAAACTCTTCAGCTCAATCCCACATAATGATTTATTTTGTTTATTTCAGCCTTATTAATTAAATAAAAAAACATCAGGTATATCCCTGTATCTGCAATACCAAAATTCTCATTTTTTTTTGGATGGTGCTTCCCCCCCGCCCCCTTAAATCCGCACCAGACCGTTACAGAAAATTTAAAGTAAATGATTGAAAATTGAGGCGGCACGGTGGTGTAGTGGTTAGCACTGTCGCCTCACAGCAAGAAGGTCCGGGTTCGAGCCCCGGGGCCGGCAAGGGCCTTTCTGTGTGGAGTTTGCATGTTCTCCCCGTGTCCGCGTGGGTTTCCTCCGGGTGCTCCGGTTTCCCCCACAGTCCAAAGACATGCAGGTTAGGTTAACTGGTGACTCTAAATTGACCGTAGGTGTGAGTGTGAATGGTTGTCTGTGTCTATGTGTCAGCCCTGTGATGACCTGGCGACTTGTCCAGGGTGAACCCCGCCTTTCACCCGTAGTCAGCTGGGATAGGATCCAGCTCGCCTGCGACCCTGTAGAAGGATAAAGCGGCTAGAGATAATGAGATGAGATGAGATTGAAAATTGAAAATCAGACAATCAATAAAAGGTTAGAAGAGTAATGATGGACATCACCCCTAGGGGGAGCTGCTAATCTGCAGAATCAAAGTAACAATGTGTGGAACAGTGAGACAACAGGAGAGACTATTGCCCCTTTCCAATACTGTTTTAAACGTGTCCTTGTCTTTTACCCCTCCCCTTTTTTTAAGTGGACACATGAGTCACGCACCACAGGCTTCTCATTTCTCAAGTCGAGATCTCTGTTGACTTGTTCACTCCTCCAAGGGGTCATGGAACAAAAAGCACTTGAAATTATACTCATAGAACAGCCCTTAAGAGCACATCTGGATTACCCCATTTGGATGAGGGAGTTAGAATTACTGGGAGAAGTGCACTTGGTTTGAAAGTTACTGGGCGAAATGCACTTGGTTTTTGAAAGATATTGGAAGAAGTGCACTTGATTTGAAAGTTACTGGGAGAAGTGCACTTGGTTTGAGAGTTACTGGGAAAAGTACACTTGGTTTGAGAGTTACTGGGAGAAGTGTACTTGGTTTGAGAGCTACTGGGAGAAGTGCACTTGGTTCGAGAGTTACTGGGAAAAGTGACTTGGTTTGAGAGCTACTGGGAGAAGTGCACTTGGTTTGAGAGTTACTGGGAGAAGTGTACTTGGTTCGAGAGTTACTGGGAGAAGTGACTTGGTTTGAGAGCTACTGGGAGAAGTGCACTTGGTTTGAGAGTTACTGGGAAAAGTACACTTGGTTTGAGAGTTACTGGGAGAAGTGTACTTGGTTCGAGAGTTACTGGGAAAAGTGACTTGGTTTGAGAGCTACTGGGAAAAGTACACTTGGTTTGAGAGTTACTGGGAGAAGTGTAGGGGAGAGCGGGGTAAGATGAGCCAGAGGGTAAGATGAGCCACCCCCTGTTTCTAAGAAACAGTAAACAAATGTGACCATGTGACCACATTCAAGGGGGGGGGGGGGGACCATTTACTTACACTTGTGGAGAGGAGCACCACATGTCAAACTAGGTGAGGGAGATATTTATAAAAATGTGTTTTTGTGCTTTCTAAGTCAATTCCATGTTTGTCCACAGTGAAGATGATTTAGAGAAGACAAAAGTAGAATAATATTTAGACACATTAGGGTTAAGTTAGTGGCTTTCTAAGCTATGATATGAATGCTAATAAAAATAATTTTGATTAGCCTAATCCCCTTTATTAGCATTTTTCTACAAAATGGTGGCCACGGGGTAAGACGAGCCATTAGATGTGGGGCAAGTTGAGCCACTGGCTCAACTTACCCCATTGGTGGCTGAGCTTACCCAATATGGATGACACTTAAGTTTTCACATTTACTGGTCATATATGACAACAACATTATATATATATATATATATATATATATATATATATATATATATATATATATATATATATGACATCAGATGAGGAAGACCAGTTGTTAGATGTGGGGGATTATGTTGTGGCAAAATTCACGGGGAAGAAGAAAGTGCATTTCTTCATTGGCCAGATAATCAAATTGGATGTCTTCGAAATAGAGGCAAGATTTGTCAAAAGAAGCCGGTCATGCCATGGCTCTGCAAGAAAGCCGACCTTTGTCTTCAAAGAGAAAGATAAGGCTGTCCTGTCAAGACAGGATATTGTGAAAAAATTGCCCCACCCCTTTACTGTTGGGGGGACAGCACGGAGGGAGAGGCAAATGGTGTTCCCTTGCAATTTGAACGCTTGGAACATTGAATAATGATGAAATGATTGATGGAATGATTGCTGCATGTTTTAGCAATGTTTTAACCTACTGAAAGAAATAAGATTTTTTGGCACTGCTCTACTGTTTTAGTAATTTCTATAATATAGTATATCTCTCATTCCCTCTCTAACCATCCCTCTTTCTATCTATCTATGCATATCTCTCTCTCTCTCTCTCTCTCTCTATCCATCTATGTATCCCTCCCTATCCCATCTCGTTCTATCACCTCTCTCTTCATCTCCCCTTCTCTATGCAACGGCCCTATCCCCCACTTGATTGACTTGACTTGATTCACTGATTGCATTTCTAATAATAAAAGTTGTTTACTTTGTTAACCTAACATGTTTTGTGTTGGCTCAATTTACCCCACACAGTGGCTCATCTTACCCCGCGCATGGGGTAAGTTGAGCCACTTGACATTTTTTTTTCAAGAGGTAATATCACTCTAACCATAAGAGCTTATCAATTATTTTTTGCTCAGATAGTAACAGTACACTTTGAAATTTGGTATGGTGTGTAGACTGGAAGCAAAAATGGCTTTAACATGTAGTTATGATGAAAAATGTAAAAAGTGGCTCATCTTACCCCGCTCTCCCCTACTTGGTTCGAGAGTTACTGGGAAAAGTACACTTGGTTTGAGAGTTACTGGGAGAAGTGCACTTGGTTTGAAAGTTACTGGGCAAAATGCACTTGGTTTTTGAAAGATATTGGAAGAAGTGCACTTGGTTTGAGAGTTACTGGGAAAAGTACACTTGGTTTGAGAGTTACTGGGAGAAGTGTACTTGGTTCGAGAGTTACTGGGAAAAGTACACTTGGTTTGAGAGTTACTGGGAGAAGTGTACTTGGTTCGAGAGTTACTGGGAAAAGTACACTTGGTTTGAGAGTTACTGGGAGAAGTGCACTTGGTTTGAAAGTTACTGGGCAAAATGCATTTGGTTTTTGAAAGATATTGGAAGAAGTGCACTTGGTTCGAGAGTTACTGGGAGAAGTGTACTTGGTTCGAGAGTTACTGGGAAAAGTACACTTGGTTTGAGAGTTACTGGGAGAAGTGTACTTGGTTCGAGAGTTACTGGGAAAAGTACACTTGGTTTGAGAGTTACTGGGAGAAGTGCACTTGGTTTGAAAGTTACTGGGAAAAGTACACTTGGTTTGAGAGTTACTGGGAGAAGTGCACTTGGTTTGAAAGTTACTGGGCGAAATGCACTTGGTTTTTGAAAGATATTGGAAGAAGTGCACTTGGTTCGAGAGTTACTGGGAGAAGTGTACTTGGTTCGAGAGTTACTGGGAAAAGTACACTTGGTTTGAGAGTTACTGGGAGAAGTGTACTTGGTTTGAGAGTTACTGGGAGAAGTGTACTTGGTTTGAGAGTTACTGGGAGAAGTGTACTTGGTTCGAGAGTTACTGGGAAAAGTGACTTGGTTTGTGAGCTACTGGGAGAAGTGCACTTGGTTCTGAAAGATATTGGAAGAAGTGCACTTCGGTTTAAAATCAATAGAAGAAATGCACTTGGTTTGAGAGTTATTTGAATGGGTCCTGCAGCTGTTTCAGTTCTAAATAATTTCCATCAGTGATCAATGAGACGTTCCTGTCTTGAACGAAGTGCACTCCAGATGCGCACTCTGTCTGACATTAAGGGGCTTTTTGGAAAAATGCAACTTCAAAGTGAACTTGAGGAAATTCAAACATGATGAGCAAAACGCCGTATGACACTCAGAGCACTTTGGGTTCAGTTTAACAAGGCGGAAATTAGAAAAATGCAAAGACGAGGGCTGAAGGAAAGAAAGAAAGAAAGAAAGAAAGAAAGAAAGAAAGAGGAAAATCTACACTGTAAACTGAATTGATGTTTGTTAATGTTAATGTTAGTTAATGACAATGTTTCACCCTCAAAAACACTTTTACAGAAATACTGTAAACCCTTGTGAAAACGGGAACGCTGACTTGAAGCACATTGAAAATACAGAAAGACTGAGAGACTGCAGTTGTTTTATTCAGTAAATTTGTTTGAAATTAATTTCTCATCCTCATGTTCCTTCTTTACCTCCTCAGTGAGAGGAGACGGGGAAAGAAAATGGGAAAGAAAATAAAGACGTGAAGGGAATGCGAAGATGTTTCACTGCTCACTGTTCTGTCCATGTCCTCGTCTCACACACATTAATAGGGATAACTTTATTGTTAAACATTTATTAGTTCATATGTTTAAAATCGTTATTTTTCTGTAAAGCTGCTTTGCACCAATGCCTGTTGTTAAAAGCATGATACAAATAAACCGACTTGACTTTAAACGCTGCTGTAATGTCCACATGTGGATGCTCTGATGACTCACTGTGATCTGTGTAAATAAAATAAATGAAGATCTGATCCTGTTCTGAAATTTACACCGAATAAAGCAGATCATTAGCAGATCATCGGTGGAATCTCCACCAACAGACTTTCTGTTAGATATTAATAAAATGAAAGCCATGTGTCCTTCAGGCTTCATGAAGATCAGATTGGGTCACACAGATGAAGAGCTGGACACAGAACGAGAGCACAAATGGAGAATATCAGAGAGAGAGAGAGAGAGAGAGAGCTAAGCCTTGTCTATAAGAGTAAATAAAAATGTTTAATGATGATAAAACACAGATCTACACATTAGTGATTTATTGAGTGAACTCGAGGCTGAGAGGCTGTAAATTCCTGTACACTCTTCTCCATGTCATGTTCTTGTGATCTCCCAGGACCCTTGAGACTGGACGACTTCACCTCGCTCCTGACAGCTCTGTTCCTGCTCACCATCTGACCTCTGTAACTGATCTCAGGTTCTCCCACACCATCCCGCTGTTCCGCTCCCGTCACCATCTTCCTGGAGCTGCTGCTCACCTGTAAAGCCAAAAACAGACCTCCACCTATCTTAAAGTTCTCATCACCCCGACTCTGCACCACATCCCCTCTGAGTGTTCAGCACTGATCGATGGGATCCACCATCTCTCAGGGGAAAAGGAAGACCTGCATCAAGACTCTTCTCTGTCCTGCAAGAATTTCCTCTGGCTGGAGATCAGCCGAGACACTGATGAAGAGTAAAAGCACATCTCTTCACTTGACCACTAATTAAGAAAAAAAAATTGAGTTGTGTGTTTTTTCAACAGTGCTCTCAGACTCTGATGTGTGTGTGTGTGTGTGTGTGTGTGTGTGTGTGTGTGTGTGTGTGTGTACAATAATGAGGATGTTTCTAATGGAGATATAAAACACTTCTGTAAGTCACTCTGTATAACGAAGGTTTGTGAAAGTTTTAAGTTCATTGTCCTGTGCAGCTGTGCATCAAAATGCCGTTGTGAGGCTTGGGTGCTCTACAGTAAATGTAAAAGTATTTAATAAAGAAAATACACATGCTATATTTCTGTGTTTTAATGTGTGTTTTTTGTTATAATGTTGGAGCTGTTCATGTCCCAGTGAGTTTCGAGTCAGGCTCGGCCCTGACGCTGGGATGTGATGATGAGTAAATTCACTCCAGTGTTTCCTTCACTGCTGCTTCCTGCGTAGTGCACTCAGGTTACTGTCTGTGTGGAGTTGCACATGTTCTCCCTGTGTCTGTCTGGGTTTCTTCCGGGTTCTCTGGTTTCTCTGAGCGAAGAAGGAGGTTTCATTTTGTTGTTTCTTTTCCTCTGTCTTCTTCTCTCAGGTCTGAGCTTTAGTTTGAATTTAACAAATTCAGAATTCAAAAATTATAATAATCTATTGAAAACAGGAAGGCTTTTAAAGTGAATCTCTCTGAAAGCTCCAGAGAAGTGTATATGTGGTGTTTTTCCAAGTCGTGTGTGTAGACGTGTGATTTTGGAGTGTGAGATCTGGATTTAATAAAACACACACCACTTCAGGACAACCTACAGCAACGCAGCACACACTCCGGCCTCGTCCTTTATCACACCTCCACATTTCCATCCTCCAATCAGAAATGAGTCCAGAGACTTATCTTGTTTACTTTGAGCTGGGTGTGTCCTTGAACGTGTCCAATCAGTGATAGTGGTGGGCGGAGCCTGTGAGGGCCAAGCTGGTCTTTATAAATGTGCTGGAAACCAGAAGGTGGTTAAAACTGAAGCTGACTGAAGGATCAACAACAGGATTTTGATCTTTAGGCAGTAAATACACAGGTACTGTATTTTTATTATTTACTGAATTTTTTGAAAATTCACAAAGAAACTTAGAAATGTTTAAATTAAACATTTTCTTTATGTTTATGTTGTAGAGAGAAACGGTGAGTGGTGGATCAGGACCAGAGGAAAACAGAGATCAGAGACAGAAGACCATCTGCCATGAGAGAGGAGGACAGTTGTGGAGATTTCCCCAAAGGTGGAGTGATTCCCCGGGAAGAGGACGAGGAGCACCGCAATAATAAATGTCCTGTTGTTGTGACCCGAAAACGGCTGACGAGCCCTAAGAAGGAGCTCAGCACTGATCTGCTTGCTGAAGATAAAACCATCGCACCATCCATCCCTAAACGTCCCAAAAAGAATTTGCCATCTCCTTCTTCATCCTCATCCTCAACCTCACTGGTGCCGTTGGTGAGCTCGGTGTCTCCACTTCCTGCTCAGCAGTTTGAGGATCTTCATTCTCAGAGAGTCATCGCTAATGTGAGGGAACGTCAGCGCACACAGTCTCTGAATGACGCCTTCGCCTCGCTCAGGAAAATCATTCCCACACTGCCGTCCGACAAACTGAGCAAAATTCAGATTCTCAAACTCGCCTCACGCTACATCGACTTCCTCTACCAGGTGCTGCAGAGCGACGACGGACAGATGGACACCAAGATGGCGAGCTGTAACTATCTGGCACATGAGAGACTGAGCTATGCCTTCTCCGTGTGGAGGATGGAGGGAGCCTGGTCCATGTCAGCCACTCACTAACTCCAACACCTCCTCTGATCATATTAACTCTGTGCAACCAGAGACACTCAGCTGGGTTTCATAGTTTTAATTAATGCTACACATGTTAAGCTCACCCTTTTACCATGACCACACCCCTCATCCTGACCATGCCCCTTCACACTATTGACACAAGTCAGGTGTCCAAAAGTCTTTCTTCATCTAATTTTCATAATTCAGTGTTCTTCTGACTCTCTGGCCCACTTCCTGGTTCTGCTCTCCGACCAATCACAAATGAGGTTATTGTGAATGTGTTTATTATGAGCTCATTAGCGATGCCACCGCTAATCTGAAGGCTGTCCTTCTTAGAAACATCAGCACTCCTGACCTTTGACCCTGAATCTGATTCTCTCTCTGAAACAAGGTGCATTGTGGGTATTCTGTAGATTACATCACAGGGACAACAACCACTGTGAAGACACAACAACAAAACTCACACAGCACTACAGGTGAGTCAGGTGTGTGTGTGTGTGTGTGTGTGTGTGTGTGTGTGTGTGTGTGTGTGTGTGTGTGAAAGAGAGCAGTAGGTTTGGATGTATTTATATGTTATTTAAGATATTGTAGATAATTTTATAAACATCACACTGCAGAAATATACAGTGATTATTCATCCATTTATTAGAATAACAGAGAAATGTAGAGATATGAACACAGTATTAATATTATTTAATAATAATAATAATAATAATAACAGGCAGCAAAGTGGTGTAGTGGTTAGCACTGTCGCCTCACAGCAAGAAGGTCCGGGTTCGAGCCCCGTGGCCGGCGAGGGCCTTTCTGTGTGGAGTTTGCATGTTCTCCCCGTGTCCGCGTGGGTTTCCTCCGGGTGCTCCGGTTTCCCCCACAGTCCAAAGACATGCAGGTTAGGTTAACTGGTGACTCTAAATTGAGCGTAGGTGTGAATGTGAGTGTGAATGGTTGTCTGTGTCTATGTGTCAGCCCTGTGATGACCTGGCGACTTGTCCAGGGTGAACCCCGCCTTTCGCCCGTAGTCAGCTGGGATAGGATCCAGCTCGCCTGCGACCCTGTAGAACAGGATAAAGCGGCTACAGATAATGAGATGGATAGATGGATAATGGAGTGTTATAAACACTCCATTTACATTATAATTAGATCACTTATGAAATATTAGAAAAAAAATTATTATTATTATGACCTTAAAACAATTAAATATTTTATCAGCATTGCATAAAAAACTTGGACGATTTAGTTATTTATTTATTGACAGACATAAAAGTTGTGAGAATTCAAGTTTACAGAGGACATTAATCACAGCAACTGGATCAGTTTCTGAATTTCATGATGAATCCTGTTCAAATTAATTATCATCTCACAACAAACTTCACATTTCAGACTTTCTACAAAAATGTAAATTTTTCTAAATATACAGAAAAATAATACATATATGAATAATTAATGCAACAGAATGATAAATAAACATGGACGAGAGTTGTGTAGCACCTGTGAATTAACCTGCAGAAATAACAAATAATAATATTTCATTATAATTTTTAGCCTCAGTGCAGTTTTACTGTTTATTTTTTATTTAATTAAACATTTTGAATTTCTGACATTAACAGACATTTACTAGACAATAACACAAAGAGAATAAAGTTATTTGTGCAAAAACTAACTTTACTGATTTATCATACTTTTTGTTTAATGTCTGTGGTGAACTTTTACAGCGCTGCACTGAGATTATTGACTGTGGAGTAAAAATTATAATTTAATTACTTCATACAGAGAGATAAATAAACCTTCTGTGGATTTACTGAGTAAAATTCATAAACATTATTATTATTATTATTATTATTATTATTATTATTGTTGTTGTTGTTGTTGAGTTAATAATGAAATTGTACATTCATTAATTTTACGATGTGGACATATTTGTGTGCATTTCAATCTATTTTTATTTGCACAAAAAGAGGAAAAAGGACTTAACATATAATTTATTGATTATTTTCATGATGAGTGAAATAGCTTTTTGTTTAAATGATTATAATAAATATAAATAAAATATAATTATTGTTTTAAATGTTTAATAAATAATTTCATTTGTTGGTTAAAGAGACAATACAAATATAAAATATAACTGAATACATTTTTCTGTAACTCCAAATCAGAAAAAGTTTTGGATGATATGGAAAATGCAGATAAAAAAAAGAAAATAGTGATTTCTAAATTTACATTACAGGAGTTTATCAGACGCTCTTATCCAGATTGATGTACAACATACCCAGAGCAGCCGGAGGAGCTGTTGGGGGTTCAGTGTCTTGCTCAAGGGTACTTCAGCCATTCCTGCTGGTCCAGGGAATCAAACCAGTGACCTTTTGGTATCAAAGCTGCTTCTCTAACCATTAGGCTCCCCATGTATTTTGATTTGTGCTTCACTGCAGACAGAATGAACCCAATATATTTCATGTTTTGTTGGTAAACTTCATTTCATTTGTTAATATACATCCATTCCTGAGCTTCAGACCTGCAACACATTCCAAAAAAAGTTGGGACGGGGAAATTTAAGGTGAGGAATGAGGTACAACAATTAAATAATGATGTGATTTGAAACATGTGACGT
Organism: Neoarius graeffei; assembly: GCF_027579695.1. Lineage (NCBI taxonomy): Eukaryota > Metazoa > Chordata > Actinopteri > Siluriformes > Ariidae > Neoarius > Neoarius graeffei. The sequence continues at coordinate 454,408 of NC_083581.1, forward strand.
TCACATCCATCCATTATCCATAATGGTTTATCCTGTGCAGGGTCACGGGCTGGATCCTATCCCAGCTGACCATGGGTGAGAGGCGGGTTCACCCTGGACAAGTCGCCAGGTCATCACAGGGCTGACACATAGACACAGACAACCATTCACACTCACATTCACACCTACGCTCAATTTAGAGTCACCAGTTAACCTAACCTGCATGTCTTTGGACTGTGGGGGAAACCGGAGCACCCGGAGGAAACCCACGCGGACACGGGGAGAACATGCAAACTCCACACAGAAAGGCCCTCGCCGGCCACGGGGCTCGAACCCGGACCTTCTTGCTGTGAGGCAACAGCGCTAACCACTACACCACCGTGCCGCTCTGATGTCAAAAGGTGACTGTAATCATGATTTGGTACAAAATCAGTATCCAGGAAAGGCCGAGTGTTTGAGGAGTAAAGACGAGCTGAGGATCTCCAGTTTGTCAACAAATGCATGAGAAAATTATTGAAATGTTTAAAAACAATGTTCCTCAAAGAAAGATGGGAAGGGATTTGGATATTTCACCCTCTACAGTGCATAATATCATTAAACCATTCAAGGAATCTGGAGGAATTTCGGTGTGTAAAGGGCTCAAGCCTAATCTGAACCCCCGTGATCGCCGATCCCTCAGATGGCATCAAGAACCGTCATTCATCTACAGCTGATAGAACCACATGGGCTCGGGATCACTCTGGAAAACCTTTATCAAGCTACAATACGGAGTTACATCCACAAACACCAGTTACAACTTTACTGTGCAAAATGGAAGCCTTATGTTAAATGTGTCCAGAAGCGCCGTCGACTTCTCTGGGCTCAGAGGCATCTGGGATGGACCATCCTGAATGTTACCAGCAACAAGTCCAAAAGCCAGGGTGTGTCATGGTATGGTGTTGGGTCAGTGCCCTTGGCAAAGGTAACTTACACTTCTGTGATGGAGCATTAATGCAGAAAAGTCCACTGAGATTTTGGAGCAACATCTGCTGCCTTCAAGACGACGTCTTTTCCAGGGAGATTTTAACAAGACGATGCAAAACCACATTCTGCTCACATTACAAAGGCGTGGCTGTGGAAGAAGAGGGCGTGTCCCCTCTGTCCCCAGCAGAGAATGTGTGGAGAATTTAGAAATGAACAATATGACAGCGACGACCCTGAACTGTTACACACCTTAAGACCTGTTTACAGGAAGAACGGGACAAAAATAACACCTGAAACACTTCATCACTTGGAGTCTTCAGTCCATAAACAGCTTTTAAGTGTCGGGAGAAGGAACGGGAACATTATAAAGTGGGGAATGACTTACTGTAACTACTTTTTTTGAAATGTGTTGCAAGAATCCAAACTTTAAGAAGTGTTTATTTTGAAAAAAAAAACAATAATAAAATTCATGAGGTAAAACATCAAATAACGTGCTGTTGTCTTAATTTGAGTGCAATACAGAAGAAAGATTATTTACAAATTGTTTTCAAGTTTAATTTCAGTTTCAAAATACAGTCACAACTTTTTCTGATTTGAGGTTGTAGTTAAAATAAACCTAATTATCACAAGAAAATAAAACAGCTCATTTAACACTGAAGCAGACACACACACATGCACGCACGCACGCACGCACACACACACACACACACACACAGTGGTATAATCAAAGCCTGCGGGCGCAGACATGCAGGAACCTAATGATTGGAAACAGTTGTGGGGCGTAAAGAGGTGTGTGTGTGTGTGTGTGTGTGTGTGTGTGTGTGTGTGTGTGTGTGTGTGTGTGTGTGTGTGTGTGTGAGAGAGAGAGAGAGAGAGAGAGAGAGAAGAAAAAGCAATCTATTGCTTTATGTCTCATTTTAAAAGTCTCCAATACTTTTAAGTTTCACGTCTGTCTCTCTCTCTCTTTGTGTGTGTCTGTGTGTGTGTGTGTGTGTGTGTGTGTGTGTGTGTGTGTGTGTGTGTGTGTGTGGTACAGCAGGGGAAATATAGGTCTCTGAAACCCAGTTGTTAATCATAATATGTATAATTTATATAATTAATCCAAATATTCTGATTCACTCCAACGCTGGGATGACACCACCATTTAATCAGTCTTCAATCAGAATTACATCAGTCAGTAAATTCTTTTCTATTTCTCCTCTAACATATTTCTAATCACGCAAACACGTGGTTCAGCAACTTTGCTTGTGTTTGACAAGTGGTGTAAATGTAGAGGGTTAGCAGAAGCAGCTGAACACTCAGCTGACCCACCGCAATTGTTTTGAAAGTAATGTTGGCATGCTGGGGGTATTCAGATCTCTGATGTGGAGTGTGTTACCCGTGACACGAGACACCAACACTCAGTTGTGTTAAAAGTCATGTCACTGGATGAGGAACAAAAGCAAGCTGAGTAAAAACACAAAGTGGCAAGGCTTCATGCCAACATAATTTGGTGCAGGGTAAACAACTAAAGCTGGAATAGGGAGAGATATTAATGGCAAAATAGCAGTATCTATGTAGAAATTGGGCAAAGGAAAATGGAATACAGGGTCAAAGTGTGTGATCTAAGACACTATAGCATGTGTATTAGGACAGAGTGTGTGATCTGAGACACTATAGCGTGTGTATTAGGACAGAGTGTGTGATCTGAGACACTATAGCGTGTGTATTAGGACAGAGTGTGTGATCTGAGACACTATAGCGTGTGTATTAGGACAGAGTGTGTGATCTGAGACACTATAGCGTGTGTATTAGGACAGAGTGTGTGATCTGAGACACTATAGCGTGTGTATTAGGACAGAGTGTGTGATCTGAGACACTATAGCGTGTGTATTAGGTCAGAGTGTGTGATCTGAGACACTATAGCGTGTGTATTAGGACAGAGTGTGTGATCTGAGACACTACAGTGTGTGTATGAGGACAGAGTGTGTGATCTGAGACACTATAGCGTGTGTATTAGGACAGAGTGTGTGATCTGAGACACTATAGCGTGTGTATTAGGACAGAGTGTGTGATCTGAGACACTACAGTGTGTGTATGAGGACAGAGTGTGTGATCTGAGACACTATAGCGTGTGTATTAGGACAGAGTGTGTGATCTGAGACACTATAGCGTGTGTATTAGGTCAGAGTGTGTGATCTGAGACACTACAGTGTGTGTATTAGGACAGAGTGTGTGATCTGAGACACTATAGCGTGTGTATTAGGTCAGAGTGTGTGATCTGAGACACTATAGCGTGTGTATTAGGTCAGAGTGTGTGATCTGAGACACTACAGTGTGTGTATTAGGACAGTGTGTGTGATCTGAGACACTATAGCGTGTGTATTAGGTCAGAGTGTGTGATCTGAGACACTACAGTGTGTGTATTAGGTCAGAGTGTGTGATCTGAGACACTACAGTGTGTGTATTAGGACAGAGTGTGTGATCTGAGACACTATAGCGTGTGTATTAGGTCAGAGTGTGTGATCTGAGACACTACAGTGTGTGTATTAGGACAGAGTGTGTGATCTGAGACACTACAGTGTGTGTATTAGGACAGAGTGTGTGATCTGAGACACTATAGCGTGTGTATTAGGACAGAGTGTGTGATCTAAGACACTATAGCGTGTGTATTAGGACAGAGTGTGTGATCTGAGACACTATAGCGTGTGTATTAGGTCAGAGTGTGTGATCTGAGACACTATAGCGTGTGTATTAGGACAGAGTGTGTGATCTGAGACACTATAGCGTGTGTATTAGGACAGAGTGTGTGATCTGAGACACTATAGCGTGTGTATTAGGTCAGAGTGTGTGATCTGAGACACTATAGCGTGTGTATTAGGTCAGAGTGTGTGATCTGAGACACTATAGCGTGTGTATTAGGTCAGAGTGTGTGATCTGAGACACTACAGTGTGTGTATTAGGACAGAGTGTGTGATCTGAGACACTACAGTGTGTGTATTAGGACAGAGTGTGTGATCTGAGACACTATAGCATGTGTATTAGGACAGAGTGTGTGATCTAAGACACTATAGCGTGTGTATTAGGACAGAGTGTGTGATCTGAGACACTATAGCGTGTGTATTAGGACAGAGTGTGTGATCTAAGACACTATAGCGTGTGTATTAGGACAGAGTGTGTGATCTGAGACACTACAGTGTGTGTATTAGGACAGTGTGTGTGATCTGAGACACTACAGTGTGTGTATTAGGACAGAGTGTGTGATCTGAGACACTATAGCGTGTGTATTAGGTCAGAGTGTGTGATCTGAGACACTATAGCGTGTGTATTAGGTCAGAGTGTGTGATCTGAGACACTATAGCGTGTGTATTAGGTCAGAGTGTGTGATCTGAGACACTACAGTGTGTGTATTAGGACAGTGTGTGTGATCTGAGACACTATAGCGTGTGTATTAGGACAGAGTGTGTGATCTGAGACACTATAGCGTGTGTATTAGGACAGAGTGTGTGATCTGAGACATTACAGTGTGTGTATTAGGTCAGAGTGTGTGATCTGAGACACTATAGCGTGTGTATTAGGTCAGAGTGTGTGATCTGAGACACTATAGCGTGTGTATTAGGACAGAGTGTGTGATCTGAGACACTACAGTGTGTGTATTAGGTCAGAGTGTGTGATCTGAGACACTACAGTGTGTGTATTAGGTCAGTGTGTGTGATCTGAGACACTATAGCGTGTGTATTAGGTCAGAGTGTGTGATCTGAGACACTACAGTGTGTGTATTAGGTCAGAGTGTGTGATCTGAGACACTACAGTGTGTGTATTAGGTCAGAGTGTGTGATCTGAGACACTATAGTGTGTGTATTAGGTCAGAGTGTGTGATCTGAGACACTATAGCGTGTGTATTAGGTCAGAGTGTGTGATCTGAGACACTACAGTGTGTGTATTAGGTCAGAGTGTGTGATCTGAGACACTATAGCGTGTGTATTAGGACAGAGTGTGTGATCTGAGACACTATAGCGTGTGTATTAGGACAGAGTGTGTGATCTGAGACACTATAGCGTGTGTATTAGGACAGAGTGTGTGATCTGAGACACTATAGCGTGTGTATTAGGACAGAGTGTGTGATCTGAGACACTATAGCGTGTGTATTAGGACAGAGTGTGTGATCTGAGACACTTTAGCGTGTGTATTAAGACAGAGTGTGTGATCTGAGACACTATAGCGTGTGTATTAGGACAGAGTGTGTGATCTGAGACACTATAGCGTGTGTATTAGGACAGAGTGTGTGATCTGAGACACTACAGCGTGTGTATTAGGTCAGAGTGTGTGATCTGAGACACTTTAGCGTGTGTGTTAGGACAGAGTGTGTGATCTGAGACACTACAGCGTGTGTATTAGGTCAGAATGTGTGATCTGAGACACTATAGCGTGTGTATTAGGACAGAGTGTGTGATCTGAGACACTATAGCGTGTGTATTAGGTCAGAGTGTGTGATCTGAGACACTTTAGCGTGTGTGTTAGGACAGAGTGTGTGATCTGAGACACTACAGTGTGTGTATTAGGTCAGTGTGTGTGATCTGAGACACTTTAGCGTGTGTATTAGGTCAGAGTGTGTGATCTGAGACACTACAGTGTGTGTATTAGGTCAGAGTGTGTAATCTGAGACACTATAGCGTGTGTATTAGGACAGAGTGTGTGATCTGAGACACTACAGTGTGTGTATTAGGTCAGAGTGTGTGATCTGAGACACTACAGTGTGTGTATTAGGACAGAGTGTGTGATCTGAGACACTATAGCGTGTGTATTAGGACAGAGTGTGTGATCTGAGACACTATAGCGTGTGTATTAGGACAGAGTGTGTGATCTGAGACACTACAGTGTGTGTATTAGGACAGAGTGTGTGATCTGAGACACTACAGCGTGTGTATTAGGTCAGTGTGTGTGATCTGAGACACTACAGTGTGTGTATTAGGACAGAGTGTGTGATCTGAGACACTATAGCATGTGTATTAGGTCAGAGTGTGTGATCTGAGACACTACAGTGTGTGTATTAGGTCAGAGTGTGTGATCTGAGACACTACAGTGTGTGTATTAGGACAGAGTGTGTAATCTGAGACACTACAGTGTGTGTATTAGGTCAGAGTGTGTAATCTGAGACACTATAGCGTGTGTATTAGGTCAGAGTGTGTGATCTGAGACAGTATAGCGTGTGTATTAGGACAGAGTGTGTGATCTGAGACACTATAGCGTGTGTATTAGGTCAGAGTGTGTGATCTGAGACACTATAGCGTGTGTATTAGGTCAGAGTGTGTAATCTGAGACACTACAGTGTGTGTATTAGGTCAGAGTGTGTGATCTGAGACACTACAGTGTGTGTATTAGGACAGAGTGTGTGATCTGAGACACTACAGCGTGTGTATTAGGACAGAGTGTGTGATCTGAGACACTACAGTGTGTGTATTAGGTCAGAGTGTGTGATCTGAGACACTACAGTGTGTGTATTAGGACAGAGTGTGTAATCTGAGACACTACAGTGTGTGTATTAGGACAGAGTGTGTAATCTGAGACACTATAGCGTGTGTATTAGGTCAGAGTGTGTGATCTGAGACAGTATAGCGTGTGTATTAGGACAGAGTGTGTGATCTGAGACACTATAGCGTGTGTATTAGGTCAGAGTGTGTGATCTGAGACACTATAGCGTGTGTATTAGGTCAGAGTGTGTGACCTGAGACACTACAGCGTGTGTATTAGGACAGAGTGTGTGATCTGAGACACTACAGTGTGTGTATTAGGACAGAGTGTGTGATCTGAGACACTATAGCGTGTGTATTAGGACAGAGTATGTGATCTGAGACACTACAGCGTGTGTATTAGGTCAGAGTGTGTGATCTGAGACACTACAGTGTGTGTATTAGGACAGAGTGTGTGATCTGAGACACTACAGCGTGTGTATTAGGTCAGAGTGTGTGATCTGAGACACTACAGTGTGTGTATTAGGACAGAGTGTGTGATCTGAGACACTACAGCGTGTGTATTAGGACAGAGTGTGTGATCTGAGACACTATAGTGTGTGTATTAGGTCAGAGTGTGTGATCTGAGACACTACAGTGTGTGTATTAGGTCAGAGTGTGTGATCTGAGACACTATAGCGTGTGTATTAGGTCAGAGTGTGTGATCTGAGACACTACAGTGTGTGTATTAGGTCAGAGTGTGTGATCTGAGACACTACAGTGTGTGTATTAGGTCAGAGTGTGTGATCTGAGACACTACAGTGTGTGTATTAGGTCAGAGTGTGTGATCTGAGACACTACAGTGTGTGTATTAGGACAGAGTGTGTGATCTGAGACACTATAGCGTGTGTATTAGGACAGAGTGTGTGATCTGAGACACTATAGCGTGTGTATTAGGTCAGAGTGTGTGATCTGAGACACTACAGTGTGTGTATTAGGTCAGAGTGTGTAATCTGAGACACTACAGTGTGTGTATTAGGTCAGAGTGTGTGATCTGAGACACTACAGTGTGTGTATTAGGTCAGAGTGTGTGATCTGAGACACTACAGTGTGTGTATTAGGACAGAGTGTGTGATCTGAGACACTATAGCGTGTGTATTAGGTCAGAGTGTGTGTTCTGAGACACTACAGCGTGTGTTTTAGGACAGAGTGTGTGATCTGAGACACTACATCGTGTGTATTAGGACAGAGTGTGTGATCTGAGACACTATAGCGTGTGTATTAGGACAGAGTGTGTGTTCTGAGACACTACAGTGTGTGTATTAGGTCAGAGTGTGTGATCTGAGACACTACAGCGTGTGTATTAGGACAGAGTGTGTGATCTGAGACACTATAGCGTGTGTATTAGGTCAGAGTGTGTGATCTGAGACACTACAGTGTGTGTATTAGGTCAGAGTGTGTGATCTGAGACACTACAGTGTGTGTATTAGGTCAGAGTGTGTGATCTGAGACACTACAGTGTGTGTATTAGGTCAGAGTGTGTGTTCTGAGACACTACAGTGTGTGTATTAGGTCAGAGTGTGTGATCTGAGACACTACAGTGTGTGTATTAGGACAGAGTGTGTGATCTGAGACACTATAGCGTGTGTATTAGGTCAGAGTGTGTGATCTGAGACAATATAGCGTGTGTATTAGGTCAGAGTGTGTGATCTGAGACACTACAGTGTGTGTATTAGGACAGAGTGTGTGATCTGAGACACTACAGTGTGTGTATTAGGTCAGAGTGTGTGATCTGAGACACTACATCGTGTGTATTAGGTCAGAGTGTGTGATCTGAGACACTATAGCGTGTGTATTAGGACAGAGTGTGTGATCTGAGACACTATAGCGTGTGTATTAGGTCAGAGTGTGTGATCTGAGACACTACATCGTGTGTATTAGGTCAGAGTGTGTGATCTGAGACACTATAGCGTGTGTATTAGGACAGAGTGTGTGATCTGAGACACTATAGCGTGTGTATTAGGTCAGAGTGTGTGATCTGAGACACTATAGCGTGTGTATTAGGTCAGAGTGTGTGTTCTGAGACACTACAGCGTGTGTATTAGGTCAGAGTGTGTGATCTGAGACACTATAGCGTGTGTATTAGGTCAGAGTGTGTGTTCTGAGACACTACAGTGTGTGTATTAGGACAGAGTGTGCGATCTGAGACACTATAGCGTGTGTATTAGGACAGAGTGTGTGATCTGAGACACTACAGCCTGTGTATTAGGTCAGAGTGTGTGATCTGAGACACTATAGCGTGTGTATTAGGTCAGAGTGTGTGATCTGAGACACTACAGCCTGTGTATTAGGTCAGAGTGTGTGATCTGAGACACTATAGCGTGTGTATTAGGTCAGAGTGTGTGATCTGAGACACTATAGCGTGTGTATTAGGTCAGAGTGTGTGATCTGAGACACTACAGCCTGTGTATTAGGTCAGAGTGTGTGATCTGAGACACTATAGCGTGTGTATTAGGTCAGAGTGTGTAATCTGAGACACTACAGTGTGTGTATTAGGTCAGAGTGTGTGATCTGAGACACTATAGCGTGTGTATTAGGACAGAGTGTGTGATCTGAGACACTATAGCGTGTGTATTAGGTCAGAGTGTGTGATCTGAGACACTACAGTGTGTGTATTAGGTCAGAGTGTGTGATCTGAGACACTATAGCGTGTGTATTAGGACAGAGTGTGTGATCTGAGACACTATAGCGTGTGTATTAGGTCAGAGTGTGTGATCTGAGACACTATAGCGTGTGTATTAGGACAGAGTGTGTGATCTGAGACACTATAGCGTGTGTATTAGGACAGAGTATGTGATCTGAGACACTACAGCCTGTGTATTAGGTCAGAGTGTGTGATCTGAGACACTATAGCGTGTGTATTAGGTCAGAGTGTGTAATCTGAGACACTACAGTGTGTGTATTAGGTCAGAGTGTGTGATCTGAGACACTATAGCGTGTGTATTAGGACAGAGTGTGTGATCTGAGACACTATAGCGTGTGTATTAGGTCAGAGTGTGTGATCTGAGACACTACAGTGTGTGTATTAGGTCAGAGTGTGTGATCTGAGACACTATAGCGTGTGTATTAGGACAGAGTGTGTGATCTGAGACACTATAGCGTGTGTATTAGGTCAGAGTGTGTGTTCTGAGACACTACAGCGTGTGTATTAGGTCAGAGTGTGTGATCTGAGACACTATAGCGTGTGTATTGGGACAGAGTGTGTGATCTGAGACACTATAGCGTGTGTATTAGGACAGAGTGTGTAATCTGAGACACTACAGTGTGTGTATTAGGACAGAGTGTGTGATCTGAGACACTATAGCGTGTGTATTAGGACAGAGTGTGTGATCTGAGACACTATAGCGTGTGTATTAGGTCAGAGTGTTTGATCTGAGACACTATAGCGTGTGTATTAGGACAGAGTGTGTGATCTGAGACACTACAGCGTGTGTATTAGGACAGAGTGTGTGATCTGAGACACTACAGCGTGTGTATTAGGTCAGAGTGTGTGATCTGAGACACTACAGTGTGTGTATTAGGACAGAGTGTGTGATCTGAGACACTATAGCGTGTGTATTAGGACAGAGTGTGTGATATGAGACACTATAGCGTGTGTATTAGGACAGAGTGTGTGATCTGAGACACTATAGCGTGTGTATTAGGACAGAGTGTGTGATCTGAGACACTACAGCGTGTGTATTAGGACAGAGTGTGTGATCTGAGACACTACAGCGTGTGTATTAGGTCAGAGTGTGTGATCTGAGACACTACAGTGTGTGTATTAGGACAGAGTGTGTGATCTGAGACACTATAGCGTGTGTATTAGGACAGAGTGTGTGATATGAGACACTATAGCGTGTGTATTAGGTCAGAGTGTGTGATATGAGACACTATAGCGTGTGTATTAGGTCAGAGTGTGTGATCTGAGACACTACAGCCTGTGTATTAGGTCAGAGTGTGTGATATGAGACACTATAGCGTGTGTATTAGGTCAGAGTGTGTGATCTGAGACACTACAGCCTGTGTATTAGGTCAGAGTGTGTGATATGAGACACTATAGCGTGTGTATTAGGTCAGAGTGTGTGATATGAGACACTATAGCGTGTGTATTAGGTCAGAGTGTGTGATCTGAGACACTATAGCGTGTGTATTAGGTCAGAGTGTGTGATCTGAGACACTATAGCGTGTGTATTGGGACAGAGTGTGTGATCTGAGACAATATAGCGTGTGTATTAGGACAGAGTGTGTGATCTGAGACACTATAGCGTGTGTATTAGGACAGAGTGTGTGATCTGAGACACTACAGCGTGTGTATTAGGTCAGAGTGTGTGATCTGAGACACTTTAGCGTGTGTGTTAGGACAGAGTGTGTGATCTGAGACACTACAGTGTGTGTATTAGGTCAGAGTGTGTAATCTGAGACACTATAGCGTGTGTATTAGGACAGAGTGTGTGATCTGAGACACTACAGTGTGTGTATTAGGTCAGAGTGTGTGATCTGAGACACTATAGCATGTGTATTAGGTCAGAGTGTGTGATCTGAGACACTATAGCGTGTGTATTAGGACAGAGTTTGTGATCTGAGACACTATAGCGTGTGTATTAGGACAGAGTGTGTGATCTGAGACACTACAGTGTGTGTATTAGGACAGAGTGTGTGATCTGAGACACTATAGCATGTGTATTAGGTCAGAGTGTGTGATCTGAGACACTACAGTGTGTGTATTAGGTCAGAGTGTGTGATCTGAGACACTACAGTGTGTGTATTAGGACAGAGTGTGTAATCTGAGACACTACAGTGTGTGTATTAGGACAGAGTGTGTAATCTGAGACACTATAGCGTGTGTATTAGGTCAGAGTGTGTGATCTGAGACAGTATAGCGTGTGTATTAGGACAGAGTGTGTGATCTGAGACACTATAGCGTGTGTATTAGGTCAGAGTGTGTGATCTGAGACACTACAGTGTGTGTATTAGGACAGAGTGTGTGATCTGAGACACTACAGCGTGTGTATTAGGACAGAGTGTGTGATCTGAGACACTACAGTGTGTGTATTAGGTCAGAGTGTGTGATCTGAGACACTACAGTGTGTGTATTAGGACAGAGTGTGTAATCTGAGACACTACAGTGTGTGTATTAGGACAGAGTGTGTAATCTGAGACACTATAGCGTGTGTATTAGGTCAGAGTGTGTGATCTGAGACAGTATAGCGTGTGTATTAGGACAGAGTGTGTGATCTGAGACACTATAGCGTGTGTATTAGGTCAGAGTGTGTGATCTGAGACACTATAGCGTGTGTATTAGGTCAGAGTGTGTGACCTGAGACACTACAGCGTGTGTATTAGGACAGAGTGTGTGATCTGAGACACTACAGTGTGTGTATTAGGACAGAGTGTGTGATCTGAGACACTATAGCGTGTGTATTAGGACAGAGTATGTGATCTGAGACACTACAGCGTGTGTATTAGGTCAGAGTGTGTGATCTGAGACACTACAGTGTGTGTATTAGGACAGAGTGTGTGATCTGAGACACTACAGCGTGTGTATTAGGTCAGAGTGTGTGATCTGAGACACTACAGTGTGTGTATTAGGACAGAGTGTGTGATCTGAGACACTACAGCGTGTGTATTAGGACAGAGTGTGTGATCTGAGACACTATAGTGTGTGTATTAGGTCAGAGTGTGTGATCTGAGACACTACAGTGTGTGTATTAGGTCAGAGTGTGTGATCTGAGACACTATAGCGTGTGTATTAGGTCAGAGTGTGTGATCTGAGACACTACAGTGTGTGTATTAGGTCAGAGTGTGTGATCTGAGACACTACAGTGTGTGTATTAGGTCAGAGTGTGTGATCTGAGACACTACAGTGTGTGTATTAGGACAGAGTGTGTGATCTGAGACACTATAGCGTGTGTATTAGGACAGAGTGTGTGATCTGAGACACTATAGCGTGTGTATTAGGTCAGAGTGTGTGATCTGAGACACTACAGTGTGTGTATTAGGTCAGAGTGTGTAATCTGAGACACTACAGTGTGTGTATTAGGTCAGAGTGTGTGATCTGAGACACTACAGTGTGTGTATTAGGTCAGAGTGTGTGATCTGAGACACTACAGTGTGTGTATTAGGACAGAGTGTGTGATCTGAGACACTATAGCGTGTGTATTAGGTCAGAGTGTGTGTTCTGAGACACTACAGCGTGTGTTTTAGGACAGAGTGTGTGATCTGAGACACTACATCGTGTGTATTAGGACAGAGTGTGTGATCTGAGACACTATAGCGTGTGTATTAGGACAGAGTGTGTGTTCTGAGACACTACAGTGTGTGTATTAGGTCAGAGTGTGTGATCTGAGACACTACAGCGTGTGTATTAGGACAGAGTGTGTGATCTGAGACACTATAGCGTGTGTATTAGGTCAGAGTGTGTGATCTGAGACACTACAGTGTGTGTATTAGGTCAGAGTGTGTGATCTGAGACACTACAGTGTGTGTATTAGGTCAGAGTGTGTGATCTGAGACACTACAGTGTGTGTATTAGGTCAGAGTGTGTGTTCTGAGACACTACAGTGTGTGTATTAGGTCAGAGTGTGTGATCTGAGACACTACAGTGTGTGTATTAGGACAGAGTGTGTGATCTGAGACACTATAGCGTGTGTATTAGGTCAGAGTGTGTGATCTGAGACAATATAGCGTGTGTATTAGGTCAGAGTGTGTGATCTGAGACACTACAGTGTGTGTATTAGGACAGAGTGTGTGATCTGAGACACTACAGTGTGTGTATTAGGTCAGAGTGTGTGATCTGAGACACTACATCGTGTGTATTAGGTCAGAGTGTGTGATCTGAGACACTATAGCGTGTGTATTAGGACAGAGTGTGTGATCTGAGACACTATAGCGTGTGTATTAGGTCAGAGTGTGTGATCTGAGACACTACATCGTGTGTATTAGGTCAGAGTGTGTGATCTGAGACACTATAGCGTGTGTATTAGGACAGAGTGTGTGATCTGAGACACTATAGCGTGTGTATTAGGTCAGAGTGTGTGATCTGAGACACTATAGCGTGTGTATTAGGTCAGAGTGTGTGTTCTGAGACACTACAGCGTGTGTATTAGGTCAGAGTGTGTGATCTGAGACACTATAGCGTGTGTATTAGGTCAGAGTGTGTGTTCTGAGACACTACAGTGTGTGTATTAGGACAGAGTGTGCGATCTGAGACACTATAGCGTGTGTATTAGGACAGAGTATGTGATCTGAGACACTACAGCCTGTGTATTAGGTCAGAGTGTGTGATCTGAGACACTATAGCGTGTGTATTAGGTCAGAGTGTGTAATCTGAGACACTACAGTGTGTGTATTAGGTCAGAGTGTGTGATCTGAGACACTATAGCGTGTGTATTAGGACAGAGTGTGTGATCTGAGACACTATAGCGTGTGTATTAGGTCAGAGTGTGTGATCTGAGACACTACAGTGTGTGTATTAGGTCAGAGTGTGTGATCTGAGACACTATAGCGTGTGTATTAGGACAGAGTGTGTGATCTGAGACACTATAGCGTGTGTATTAGGTCAGAGTGTGTGATCTGAGACACTATAGCGTGTGTATTAGGACAGAGTGTGTGATCTGAGACACTATAGCGTGTGTATTAGGACAGAGTATGTGATCTGAGACACTACAGCCTGTGTATTAGGTCAGAGTGTGTGATCTGAGACACTATAGCGTGTGTATTAGGTCAGAGTGTGTAATCTGAGACACTACAGTGTGTGTATTAGGTCAGAGTGTGTGATCTGAGACACTATAGCGTGTGTATTAGGACAGAGTGTGTGATCTGAGACACTATAGCGTGTGTATTAGGTCAGAGTGTGTGATCTGAGACACTACAGTGTGTGTATTAGGTCAGAGTGTGTGATCTGAGACACTATAGCGTGTGTATTAGGACAGAGTGTGTGATCTGAGACACTATAGCGTGTGTATTAGGTCAGAGTGTGTGTTCTGAGACACTACAGCGTGTGTATTAGGTCAGAGTGTGTGATCTGAGACACTATAGCGTGTGTATTAGGACAGAGTGTGTAATCTGAGACACTACAGTGTGTGTATTAGGACAGAGTGTGTGATCTGAGACACTATAGCGTGTGTATTAGGACAGAGTGTGTGATCTGAGACACTATAGCGTGTGTATTAGGTCAGAGTGTTTGATCTGAGACACTATAGCGTGTGTATTAGGACAGAGTGTGTGATCTGAGACACTACAGCGTGTGTATTAGGACAGAGTGTGTGATCTGAGACACTACAGCGTGTGTATTAGGTCAGAGTGTGTGATCTGAGACACTACAGTGTGTGTATTAGGACAGAGTGTGTGATCTGAGACACTATAGCGTGTGTATTAGGACAGAGTGTGTGATATGAGACACTATAGCGTGTGTATTAGGACAGAGTGTGTGATCTGAGACACTATAGCGTGTGTATTAGGACAGAGTGTGTGATCTGAGACACTACAGCGTGTGTATTAGGACAGAGTGTGTGATCTGAGACACTACAGCGTGTGTATTAGGTCAGAGTGTGTGATCTGAGACACTACAGTGTGTGTATTAGGACAGAGTGTGTGATCTGAGACACTATAGCGTGTGTATTAGGACAGAGTGTGTGATATGAGACACTATAGCGTGTGTATTAGGTCAGAGTGTGTGATATGAGACACTATAGCGTGTGTATTAGGTCAGAGTGTGTGATCTGAGACACTACAGCCTGTGTATTAGGTCAGAGTGTGTGATATGAGACACTATAGCGTGTGTATTAGGTCAGAGTGTGTGATCTGAGACACTACAGCCTGTGTATTAGGTCAGAGTGTGTGATATGAGACACTATAGCGTGTGTATTAGGTCAGAGTGTGTGATATGAGACACTATAGCGTGTGTATTAGGTCAGAGTGTGTGATCTGAGACACTATAGCGTGTGTATTAGGTCAGAGTGTGTGATCTGAGACACTATAGCGTGTGTATTGGGACAGAGTGTGTGATCTGAGACAATATAGCGTGTGTATTAGGACAGAGTGTGTGATCTGAGACACTATAGCGTGTGTATTAGGACAGAGTGTGTGATCTGAGACACTACAGCGTGTGTATTAGGTCAGAGTGTGTGATCTGAGACACTTTAGCGTGTGTGTTAGGACAGAGTGTGTGATCTGAGACACTACAGTGTGTGTATTAGGTCAGAGTGTGTAATCTGAGACACTATAGCGTGTGTATTAGGACAGAGTGTGTGATCTGAGACACTACAGTGTGTGTATTAGGTCAGAGTGTGTGATCTGAGACACTATAGCATGTGTATTAGGTCAGAGTGTGTGATCTGAGACACTATAGCGTGTGTATTAGGACAGAGTTTGTGATCTGAGACACTATAGCGTGTGTATTAGGACAGAGTGTGTGATCTGAGACACTACAGTGTGTGTATTAGGACAGAGTGTGTGATCTGAGACACTATAGCATGTGTATTAGGTCAGAGTGTGTGATCTGAGACACTACAGTGTGTGTATTAGGTCAGAGTGTGTGATCTGAGACACTACAGTGTGTGTATTAGGACAGAGTGTGTAATCTGAGACACTACAGTGTGTGTATTAGGACAGAGTGTGTAATCTGAGACACTATAGCGTGTGTATTAGGTCAGAGTGTGTGATCTGAGACAGTATAGCGTGTGTATTAGGACAGAGTGTGTGATCTGAGACACTATAGCGTGTGTATTAGGTCAGAGTGTGTGATCTGAGACACTACAGTGTGTGTATTAGGACAGAGTGTGTGATCTGAGACACTACAGCGTGTGTATTAGGACAGAGTGTGTGATCTGAGACACTACAGTGTGTGTATTAGGTCAGAGTGTGTGATCTGAGACACTACAGTGTGTGTATTAGGACAGAGTGTGTAATCTGAGACACTACAGTGTGTGTATTAGGACAGAGTGTGTAATCTGAGACACTATAGCGTGTGTATTAGGTCAGAGTGTGTGATCTGAGACAGTATAGCGTGTGTATTAGGACAGAGTGTGTGATCTGAGACACTATAGCGTGTGTATTAGGTCAGAGTGTGTGATCTGAGACACTACAGCGTGTGTATTAGGACAGAGTGTGTGATCTGAGACACTACAGCGTGTGTATTAGGACAGAGTGTGTGATCTGAGACACTACAGTGTGTGTATTAGGTCAGAGTGTGTGATCTGAGACACTACAGTGTGTGTATTAGGACAGAGTGTGTAATCTGAGACACTACAGTGTGTGTATTAGGACAGAGTGTGTAATCTGAGACACTATAGCGTGTGTATTAGGTCAGAGTGTGTGATCTGAGACAGTATAGCGTGTGTATTAGGACAGAGTGTGTGATCTGAGACACTATAGCGTGTGTATTAGGACAGAGTGTGTGATCTGAGACACTACAGTGTGTGTATTAGGACAGAGTGTGTGATCTGAGACACTACAGCGTGTGTATTAGGACAGAGTGTGTGATCTGAGACACTACAGTGTGTGTATTAGGACAGAGTGTGTGATCTGAGACACTATAGCGTGTGTATTAGGACAGAGTGTGTGATCTGAGACACTACAGCGTGTGTATTAGGTCAGAGTGTGTGATATGAGACACTATAGCATGTGTATTAGGTCAGAGTGTGTGATCTGAGACACTACAGTGTGTGTATTAGGACAGAGTGTGTGATCTGAGACACTACAGCGTGTGTATTAGGACAGAGTGTGTGATCTGAGACACTACAGCGTGTGTATTAGGTCAGAGTGTGTGATCTGAGACACTATAGCGTGTGTATTAGGTCAGAGTGTGTGATCTGAGACACTATAGCGTGTGTATTAGGTCAGAGTGTGTGATCTGAGACACTACAGTGTGTGTATTAGGTCAGAGTGTGTGATCTGAGACACTACAGTGTGTGTATTAGGACAGAGTGTGTGATCTGAGACACTATAGCGTGTGTATTAGGTCAGAGTGTGTGATCTGAGACACTATAGCGTGTGTATTAGGTCAGAGTGTGTGATCTGAGACACTATAGCGTGTGTATTAGGTCAGAGTGTGTGATCTGAGACACTATAGCGTGTGTATTAGGTCAGAGTGTGTGATCTGAGACACTATAGTGTGTGTATTAGGTCAGAGTGTGTGATCTGAGACACTACAGCGTGTGTATTAGGTCAGAGTGTGTGATCTGAGACACTATAGTGTGTGTATTAGGTCAGAGTGTGTGATCTGAGACACTATAGCGTGTGTATTAGGTCAGAGTGTGTGATCTGAGACACTATAGCGTGTGTATTAGGTCAGAGTGTGTGATCTGAGACACTATAGCGTGTGTATTAGGTCAGAGTGTGTGATCTGAGACACTACAGCGTGTGTATTAGGTCAGAGTGTGTGATCTGAGACACTATAGCGTGTGTATTAGGTCAGAGTGTGTGATCTGAGACACTATAGCGTGTGTATTGGGTCAGAGTGTGTGATCTGAGACACTACAGTGTGTGTATTAGGTCAGAGTGTGTGTTCTGAGACACTACAGTGTGTGTATTAGGTCAGAGTGTGTGATCTGAGACACTATAGCGTGTGTATTGGGACAGAGTGTGTGATCTGAGACACTATAGCGTGTGTATTAGGACAGAGTGTGTGATCTGAGACACTATAGCGTGTGTATTAGGTCAGAGTGTGTGATCTGAGACACTATAGCGTGTGTATTAGGACAGAGTGTGTGATCTGAGACACTATAGCGTGTGTATTAGGACAGAGTGTGTGATCTGAGACACTATAGCGTGTGTATTAGGTCAGAGTGTGTGATCTGAGACACTATAGCGTGTGTATTAGGACAGAGTGTGTGATCTGAGACACTATAGCGTGTGTATTAGGACAGAGTGTGTGATCTGAGACACTATAGCGTGTGTATTAGGACAGAGTGTGTGATCTGAGACACTATAGCGTGTGTATTAGGACAGAGTGTGTGATCTGAGACACTATAGCGTGTGTATTAGGACAGAGTGTGTGATCTGAGACACTATAGCGTGTGTATTAGGACAGAGTGTGTGATCTGAGACACTATAGCGTGTGTATTAGGTCAGAGTGTGTGATCTGAGACACTATAGCGTGTGTATTAGGACAGAGTTTGTGATCTGAGACACTATAGCGTGTGTATTAGGACAGAGTGTGTGATCTGAGACACTATAGCGTGTGTATTAGGTCAGAGTGTGTGATCTGAGACACTATAGCGTGTGTATTAGGACAGAGTGTGTGATATGAGACACTATAGCGTGTGTATTAGGACAGAGTGTGTGATCTGAGACACTATAGCGTGTGTATTAGGTCAGAGTGTGTGATATGAGACACTATAGCGTGTGTATTAGGTCAGAGTGTGTGATCTGAGACACTATAGCGTGTGTATTAGGACAGAGTGTGTGATCTGAGACACTATAGCGTGTGTATTAGGTCAGAGTGTGTGATATGAGACACTATAGCGTGTGTATTAGGTCAGAGTGTGTGATATGAGACACTATAGCGTGTGTATTAGGACAGAGTGTGTGATATGAGACACTATAGCGTGTGTATTAGGTCAGAGTGTGTGATATGAGACACTATAGCGTGTGTATTAGGTCAGAGTGTGTGATATGAGACACTATAGCGTGTGTATTAGGTCAGAGTGTGTGATATGAGACACTATAGCGTGTGTATTAGGTCAGAGTGTGTGATCTGAGACACTATAGCGTGTGTATTAGGACAGAGTGTGTGATCTGAGACACTATAGCGTGTGTATTAGGACAGAGTGTGTGATCTGAGACACTACAGGGTGTGTATTAGGTCAGAGTGTGTGATCTGAGACACTACAGTGTGTGTATTAGGTCAGAGTGTGTGATATGAGACACTATAGCGTGTGTATTAGGTCAGAGTGTGTGATATGAGACACTATAGCGTGTGTATTAGGACAGAGTGTGTGATCTGAGACACTACAGTGTGTGTATTAGGTCAGAGTGTATGATATGAGACACTATAGCGTGTGTATTAGGACAGAGTGTGTGATCTGAGACACTACAGTGTGTGTATTAGGTCAGAGTGTGTGATCTGAGACACTTCAGTGTGTGTATTAGGTCAGAGTGTGTGATCTGAGACACTATAGCGTGTGTATTAGGTCAGAGTGTGTGATCTGAGACACTATAGCGTGTGTATTAGGACAGAGTGTGTGATCTGAGACAATATAGCGTGTGTATTAGGTCAGAGTGTGTGATCTGAGACACTATAGCGTGTGTATTAGGACAGAGTGTGTGATCTGAGACACTACAGTGTGTGTATTAGGACAGAGTGTGTGATCTGAGACACTATAGCGTGTGTATTAGGACAGAGTGTGTGATCTGAGACAATATAGCGTGTGTATTAGGTCAGAGTGTGTGATCTGAGACACTATAGCGTGTGTATTAGGTCAGAGTGTGTGATCTGAGACACTATAGCGTGTGTATTAGGACAGAGTGTGTGATCTGAGACAATATAGCGTGTGTATTAGGTCAGAGTGTGTGATCTGAGACACTATAGCGTGTGTATTAGGACAGAGTGTGTGATCTGAGACACTACAGTGTGTGTATTAGGACAGAGTGTGTGATCTGAGACACTATAGCGTGTGTATTAGGACAGAGTGTGTGATCTGAGACACTTCAGTGTGTGTATTAGGTCAGAGTGTGTGATCTGAGACACTATAGCGTGTGTATTAGGTCAGAGTGTGTGATCTGAGACACTATAGCGTGTGTATTAGGACAGAGTGTGTGATCTGAGACACTATAGCGTGTGTATTAGGTCAGAGTGTGTGATCTGAGACACTATAGCGTGTGTATTAGGACAGAGTGTGTGATCTGAGACACTACAGTGTGTGTATTAGGACAGAGTGTGTGATCTGAGACACTATAGCGTGTGTATTAGGACAGAGTGTGTGATCTGAGACACTATAGCGTGTGTATTAGGACAGAGTGTGTGATCTGAGACACTACAGTGTGTGTATTAGGTCAGAGTGTGTGATCTGAGACACTACAGTGTGTGTATTAGGACAGAGTGTGTGATCTGAGACACTATAGCGTGTGTATTAGGACAGAGTGTGTGATCTGAGACACTACAGTGTGTGTATTAGGTCAGAGTGTGTGATCTGAGACACTACAGTGTGTGTATTAGGACAGAGTGTGTGATCTGAGACACTACAGTGTGTGTATTAGGACAGAGTGTGTGATCTGAGACACTACAGTGTGTGTATTAGGACAGAGTGTGTGATCTGAGACACTATAGCGTGTGTATTAGGACAGAGTGTGTGATCTGAGACACTACAGTGTGTGTATTGGGTCAGAGTGTGTGATCTGAGACACTACAGGGTGTGTATTAGGTCAGAGTGTGTGATCTGAGACACTACAGTGTGTGTATTAGGACAGAGTGTGTGATCTGAGACACTATAGCGTGTGTATTAGGACAGAGTGTGTGATCTGAGACACTATAGCGTGTGTATTAGGTCAGAGTGTGTGATCTGAGACACTATAGCGTGTGTATTAGGACAGAGTGTGTGATATGAGACACTATAGCGTGTGTATTAGGTCAGAGTGTGTGATATGAGACACTATAGCGTGTGTATTAGGACAGAGTGTGTGATCTGAGACACTACAGTGTGTGTATTAGGTCAGAGTGTATGATATGAGACACTATAGCGTGTGTATTAGGTCAGAGTGTGTGATCTGAGACACTATAGCGTGTGTATTAGGTCAGAGTGTGTGATCTGAGACACTATAGCGTGTGTATTAGGTCAGAGTGTGTGATCTGAGACACTATAGCGTGTGTATTAGGACAGAGTGTGTGATCTGAGACAATATAGCGTGTGTATTAGGTCAGAGTGTGTGATCTGAGACACTATAGCGTGTGTATTAGGTCAGAGTGTGTGATCTGAGACACTATAGCGTGTGTATTAGGACAGAGTGTGTGATCTGAGACACTACAGTGTGTGTATTAGGACAGAGTGTGTGATCTGAGACACTATAGCGTGTGTATTAGGACAGAGTGTGTGATCTGAGACACTACAGTGTGTGTATTAGGACAGAGTGTGTGATCTGAGACACTATAGCGTGTGTATTAGGACAGAGTGTGTGATCTGAGACACTACAGTGTGTGTATTAGGTCAGAGTGTGTGATCTGAGACACTACAGTGTGTGTATTAGGACAGAGTGTGTGATCTGAGACACTATAGCGTGTGTATTAGGACAGAGTGTGTGATCTGAGACACTACAGTGTGTGTATTAGGACAGAGTGTGTGATCTGAGACACTATAGCGTGTGTATTAGGACAGAGTGTGTGATCTGAGACACTATAGCGTGTGTATTAGGACAGAGTGTGTGATCTGAGACACTATAGCGTGTGTATTAGGTCAGAGTGTGTGATCTGAGACACTATAGCGTGTGTATTAGGTCAGAGTGTGTGATCTGAGACAGTATAGCGTGTGTATTAGGTCAGAGTGTGTGATCTGAGACACTATAGCGTGTGTATTAGGACAGAGTGTGTGATCTGAGACACTATAGCGTGTGTATTAGGTCAGAGTGTGTGATCTGAGACACTATAGCGTGTGTATTAGGACAGAGTGTGTGATCTGAGACACTATAGCGTGTGTATTAGGACAGAGTGTGTGATCTGAGACACTATAGCGTGTGTATTAGGACAGAGTGTGTGATCTGAGACACTATAGCGTGTGTATTAGGACAGAGTGTGTGATCTGAGACACTATAGCGTGTGTATTAGGTCAGAGTGTGTGATCTGAGACACTATAGCGTGTGTATTAGGACAGAGTTTGTGATCTGAGACACTATAGCGTGTGTATTAGGACAGAGTGTGTGATCTGAGACACTATAGCGTGTGTATTAGGTCAGAGTGTGTGATCTGAGACACTATAGCGTGTGTATTAGGACAGAGTGTGTGATATGAGACACTATAGCGTGTGTATTAGGACAGAGTGTGTGATCTGAGACACTATAGCGTGTGTATTAGGTCAGAGTGTGTGATATGAGACACTATAGCGTGTGTATTAGGTCAGAGTGTGTGATCTGAGACACTATAGCGTGTGTATTAGGACAGAGTGTGTGATCTGAGACACTATAGCGTGTGTATTAGGTCAGAGTGTGTGATCTGAGACACTATAGCGTGTGTATTAGGACAGAGTGTGTGATATGAGACACTATAGCGTGTGTATTAGGTCAGAGTGTGTGATATGAGACACTATAGCGTGTGTATTAGGACAGAGTGTGTGATCTGAGACAATATAGCGTGTGTATTAGGACAGAGTGTGTGATCTGAGACAATATAGCGTGTGTATTAGGACAGAGTGTGTGATCTGAGACACTATAGCGTGTGTATTTGGACAGAGTGTGTGATCTGAGACAATATAGCGTGTGTATTAGGACAGAGTGTGTGATCTGAGACACTATAGCGTGTGTATTAGGTCAGAGTGTGTGATCTGAGACAATATAGCGTGTGTATTAGGACAGAGTGTGTGATCTGAGACAATATAGCGTGTGTATTAGGACAGAGTGTGTGATCTGAGACAATATAGCGTGTGTATTAGGACAGAGTGTGTGATCTGAGACACTATAGCGTGTGTATTAGGTCAGAGTGTGTGATCTGAGACAATATAGCGTGTGTATTAGGACAGAGTGTGTGATCTGAGACACTATAGCGTGTGTATTAGGACAGAGTGTGTGATCTGAGACACTATAGCGTGTGTATTAGGACAGAGTGTGTGATCTGAGACACTATAGCGTGTGTATTAGGACAGAGTGTGTGATCTGAGACACTATAGCGTGTGTATTAGGACAGAGTGTGTGATCTGAGACAATATAGCGTGTGTATTAGGACAGAGTGTGTGATCTGAGACAATATAGCGTGTGTATTAGGACAGAGTGTGTGATCTGAGACAATATAGCGTGTGTATTAGGACAGAGTGTGTGATCTGAGACACTATAGCGTGTGTATTAGGACAGAGTGTGTGATCTGAGACAATATAGCGTGTGTATTAGGACAGAGTGTGTGATCTGAGACACTACAGTGTGTGTATTAGGTCAGAGTCTGTGATATGAGACACTATAGCGTGTGTATTAGGACAGAGTGTGTGATCTGAGACACTATAGCGTGTGTATTAGGTCAGAGTGTGTGATATGAGACACTATAGCGTGTGTATTAGGACAGAGTGTGTGATATGAGACACTATAGCGTGTGTGTTAGGACAGAGTGTGTGATCTGAGACACTACAGCGTGTGTATTAGGTCAGAGTGTGTGATATGAGACAATATAGCGTGTGTATTAGGACAGAGTGTGTGATCTGAGACAATATAGCGTGTGTATTAGGACAGAGTGTGTGATCTGAGACAATATAGCGTGTGTATTAGGACAGAGTGTGTGATCTGAGACACTATAGCGTGTGTATTTGGACAGAGTGTGTGATCTGAGACAATATAGCGTGTGTATTAGGACAGAGTGTGTGATCTGAGACAATATAGCGTGTGTATTAGGACAGAGTGTGTGATCTGAGACAATATAGCGTGTGTATTAGGACAGAGTGTGTGATCTGAGACACTATAGCGTGTGTATTAGGACAGAGTGTGTGATCTGAGACACTATAGCGTGTGTATTAGGACAGAGTGTGTGATCTGAGACACTATAGCGTGTGTATTAGGTCAGAGTGTGTGATCTGAGACACTACAGCGTGTGTATTAGGACAGAGTGTGTGATCTGAGACACTATAGCGTGTGTATTAGGTCAGAGTGTGTGATCTGAGACACTACAGTGTGTGTATTAGGACAGAGTGTGTGATCTGAGACACTATAGCGTGTGTATTAGGACAGAGTGTGTGATCTGAGACACTACAGCGTGTGTATTAGGTCAGAGTGTGTGATCTGAGACACTATAGCGTGTGTATTAGGACAGAGTGTGTGATCTGAGACACTATAGCGTGTGTATTAGGACAGAGTGTGTGATCTGAGACAATATAGCGTGTGTATTAGGACAGAGTGTGTGATCTGAGACACTACAGTGTGTGTATTAGGTCAGAGTCTGTGATATGAGACACTATAGCGTGTGTATTAGGACAGAGTGTGTGATCTGAGACACTATAGCGTGTGTATTAGGTCAGAGTGTGTGATATGAGACACTATAGCGTGTGTATTAGGACAGAGTGTGTGATATGAGACACTATAGCGTGTGTGTTAGGACAGAGTGTGTGATCTGAGACACTATAGCGTGTGTATTAGGTCAGAGTGTGTGATATGAGACACTATAGCGTGTGTATTAGGACAGAGTGTGTGATCTGAGACACTACAGTGTGTGTATTAGGTCAGAGTGTGTGATCTGAGACACTATAGCGTGTGTATTGGGACAGAGTGTGTGATCTGAGACAATATAGCGTGTGCATTAGGACAGAGTGTGTGATCTGAGACACTTCAGTGTGTGTATTAGGTCAGAGTGTGTGATCTGAGACACTATAGCGTGTGTATTGGGACAGAGTGTGTGATCTGAGACAATATAGCGTGTGCATTAGGACAGAGTGTGTGATCTGAGACACTATAGCGTGTGTATTAGGACAGAGTGTGTGATCTGAGACACTATAGCGTGTGTATTAGGACAGAGTGTGTGATCTGAGACAATATAGCGTGTGTATTAGGACAGACTGTGTGATCTGAGACACTATAGCGTGTGTATTAGGACAGAGTGTGTGATCTGAGACACTTTAGCGTGTGTATTAGGACAGAGTGTGTGATCTGAGACACTATAGCGTGTGTATTAGGACAGAGTGTGTGATCTGAGACACTATAGCGTGTGTATTAGGACAGAGTGTGTGATCTGAGACACTACAGTGTGTGTATTAGGTCAGAGTGTGTGATCTGAGACACTATAGCGTGTGTATTAGGTCAGAGTGTGTGATCTGAGACACTACAGTGTGTGTATTAGGTCAGAGTGTGTGATCTGAGACACTATAGCGTGTGTATTAGGACAGAGTGTGTGATCTGAGACACTACAGTGTGTGTATTAGGTCAGAGTGTGTGATCTGAGACACTATAGCGTGTGTATTAGGACAGAGTGTGTGATCTGAGACACTAAAGTGTGTGTATTAGGTCAGAGTGTGTGTTCTGAGACACTATAGCGTGTGTATTAGGTCAGAGTGTGTGATCTGAGACACTAAAGCGTGTGTATTAGGTCAGAGTGTGTGTTCTGAGACACTATAGCGTGTGTATTAGGACAGAGTGTGTGATCTGAGACACTATAGCGTGTGTATTAGGACAGAGTGTGTGATCTGAGACACTATAGCGTGTGTATTGGGACAGAGTGTGTGATCTGAGACAATATAGCGTGTGCATTAGGACAGAGTGTGTGATCTGAGACACTATAGCGTGTGTATTAGGACAGAGTGTGTGATCTGAGACACTATAGCGTGTGTATTAGGACAGAGTGTGTGATCTGAGACAATATAGCGTGTGTATTAGGACAGACTGTGTGATCTGAGACACTATAGCGTGTGTATTAGGACAGAGTGTGTGATCTGAGACACTTTAGCGTGTGTATTAGGACAGAGTGTGTGATCTGAGACACTATAGCGTGTGTATTAGGACAGAGTGTGTGATCTGAGACACTATAGCGTGTGTATTAGGTCAGAGTGTGTGATCTGAGACACTATAGCGTGTGTATTAGGTCAGAGTGTGTGATCTGAGACACTACAGTGTGTGTATTAGGACAGAGTGTGTGATCTGAGACACTATAGCGTGTGTATTAGGACAGAGTGTGTGATCTGAGACACTATAGCGTGTGTATTGGGACAGAGTGTGTGATCTGAGACACTATAGCGTGTGTATTAGGACAGAGTGTGTGATCTGAGACACTATAGCGTGTGTATTAGGACAGAGTGTGTGATCTGAGACACTATAGCGTGTGTATTAGGTCAGAGTGTGTGTTCTGAGACACTATAGCGTGTGTATTAGGTCAGAGTGTGTGATCTGAGACACTATAGCGTGTGTATTAGGTCAGAGTGTGTGATCTGAGACACTAAAGCGTGTGTATTAGGTCAGAGTGTGTGTTCTGAGACACTATAGCGTGTGTATTAGGTCAGAGTGTGTGATCTGAGACACTATAGCGTGTGTATTAGGTCAGAGTGTGTGATCTGAGACACTAAAGCGTGTGTATTAGGTCAGAGTGTGTGATCTGAGACACTATAGCGTGTGTATTAGGTCAGAGTGTGTGTTCTGAGACACTATAGCGTGTGTATTAGGACAGAGTGTGTGATCTGAGACACTAAAGTGTGTGTATTAGGTCAGAGTGTGTGTTCTGAGACACTATAGCGTGTGTATTAGGTCAGAGTGTGTGATCTGAGACACTATAGCGTGTGTATTAGGACAGAGTGTGTGATCTGAGACACTAAAGCGTGTGTATTAGGTCAGAGTGTGTGATCTGAGACAATATAGCGTGTGTATTAGGTCAGAGTGTGTGATCTGAGACACTATAGCGTGTGTATTAGGACAGAGTGTGTGATCTGAGACACTATAGCGTGTGTATTAGGTCAGAGTGTGTGTTCTGAGACACTATAGCGTGTGTATTAGGTCAGAGTGTGTGATCTGAGACACTATAGCGTGTGTATTAGGTCAGAGTGTGTGATCTGAGACACTATAGCGTGTGTATTAGGACAGAGTGTGTGATCTGAGACACTAAAGTGTGTGTATTAGGTCAGAGTGTGTGTTCTGAGACACTATAGCGTGTGTATTAGGTCAGAGTGTGTGATCTGAGACACTATAGCGTGTGTATTAGGTCAGAGTGTGTGATCTGAGACACTACAGTGTGTGTATTAGGACAGAGTGTGTGATCTGAGACACTATAGCGTGTGTATTAGGACAGAGTGTGTGATCTGAGACACTATAGCGTGTGTATTGGGACAGAGTGTGTGATCTGAGACACTATAGCGTGTGTATTGGGACAGAGTGTGTGATCTGAGACACTATAGCGTGTGTATTAGGACAGAGTGTGTGATCTGAGACACTATAGCGTGTGTATTGGGACAGAGTGTGTGATCTGAGACACTAAAGCGTGTGTATTAGGACAGAGTGTGTGATCTGAGACACTACAGCGTGTGTATTAGGTCAGAGTGTGTGATCTGAGACACTATAGCGTGTGTATTAGGACAGAGTGTGTGATCTGAGACACTATAGCGTGTGTATTAGGACAGAGTGTGTGATCTGAGACAATATAGCGTGTGTATTAGGACAGAGTGTGTGATCTGAGACACTACAGTGTGTGTATTAGGTCAGAGTCTGTGATATGAGACACTATAGCGTGTGTATTAGGACAGAGTGTGTGATCTGAGACACTATAGCGTGTGTATTAGGTCAGAGTGTGTGATATGAGACACTATAGCGTGTGTATTAGGACAGAGTGTGTGATATGAGACACTATAGCGTGTGTGTTAGGACAGAGTGTGTGATCTGAGACACTATAGCGTGTGTATTAGGTCAGAGTGTGTGATATGAGACACTATAGCGTGTGTATTAGGACAGAGTGTGTGATCTGAGACACTACAGTGTGTGTATTAGGTCAGAGTGTGTGATCTGAGACACTATAGCGTGTGTATTGGGACAGAGTGTGTGATCTGAGACAATATAGCGTGTGCATTAGGACAGAGTGTGTGATCTGAGACACTTCAGTGTGTGTATTAGGTCAGAGTGTGTGATCTGAGACACTATAGCGTGTGTATTGGGACAGAGTGTGTGATCTGAGACAATATAGCGTGTGCATTAGGACAGAGTGTGTGATCTGAGACACTATAGCGTGTGTATTAGGACAGAGTGTGTGATCTGAGACACTATAGCGTGTGTATTAGGACAGAGTGTGTGATCTGAGACAATATAGCGTGTGTATTAGGACAGACTGTGTGATCTGAGACACTATAGCGTGTGTATTAGGACAGAGTGTGTGATCTGAGACACTTTAGCGTGTGTATTAGGACAGAGTGTGTGATCTGAGACACTATAGCGTGTGTATTAGGACAGAGTGTGTGATCTGAGACACTATAGCGTGTGTATTAGGACAGAGTGTGTGATCTGAGACACTACAGTGTGTGTATTAGGTCAGAGTGTGTGATCTGAGACACTATAGCGTGTGTATTAGGTCAGAGTGTGTGATCTGAGACACTACAGTGTGTGTATTAGGTCAGAGTGTGTGATCTGAGACACTATAGCGTGTGTATTAGGACAGAGTGTGTGATCTGAGACACTACAGTGTGTGTATTAGGTCAGAGTGTGTGATCTGAGACACTATAGCGTGTGTATTAGGACAGAGTGTGTGATCTGAGACACTAAAGTGTGTGTATTAGGTCAGAGTGTGTGATCTGAGACACTATAGCGTGTGTATTAGGACAGAGTGTGTGATCTGAGACACTATAGCGTGTGTATTAGGACAGAGTGTGTGATCTGAGACACTATAGCGTGTGTATTAGGTCAGAGTGTGTGATCTGAGACACTAAAGCGTGTGTATTAGGTCAGAGTGTGTGTTCTGAGACACTATAGCGTGTGTATTAGGACAGAGTGTGTGATCTGAGACACTATAGCGTGTGTATTAGGACAGAGTGTGTGATCTGAGACACTATAGCGTGTGTATTGGGACAGAGTGTGTGATCTGAGACAATATAGCGTGTGCATTAGGACAGAGTGTGTGATCTGAGACACTATAGCGTGTGTATTAGGACAGAGTGTGTGATCTGAGACACTATAGCGTGTGTATTAGGACAGAGTGTGTGATCTGAGACAATATAGCGTGTGTATTAGGACAGACTGTGTGATCTGAGACACTATAGCGTGTGTATTAGGACAGAGTGTGTGATCTGAGACACTTTAGCGTGTGTATTAGGACAGAGTGTGTGATCTGAGACACTATAGCGTGTGTATTAGGACAGAGTGTGTGATCTGAGACACTATAGCGTGTGTATTAGGACAGAGTGTGTGATCTGAGACACTACAGTGTGTGTATTAGGTCAGAGTGTGTGATCTGAGACACTATAGCGTGTGTATTAGGTCAGAGTGTGTGATCTGAGACACTACAGTGTGTGTATTAGGACAGAGTGTGTGATCTGAGACACTATAGCGTGTGTATTAGGACAGAGTGTGTGATCTGAGACACTATAGCGTGTGTATTGGGACAGAGTGTGTGATCTGAGACACTATAGCGTGTGTATTAGGACAGAGTGTGTGATCTGAGACACTATAGCGTGTGTATTAGGACAGAGTGTGTGATCTGAGACACTATAGCGTGTGTATTAGGTCAGAGTGTGTGTTCTGAGACACTATAGCGTGTGTATTAGGTCAGAGTGTGTGATCTGAGACACTATAGCGTGTGTATTAGGTCAGAGTGTGTGATCTGAGACACTAAAGCGTGTGTATTAGGTCAGAGTGTGTGTTCTGAGACACTATAGCGTGTGTATTAGGTCAGAGTGTGTGATCTGAGACACTATAGCGTGTGTATTAGGTCAGAGTGTGTGATCTGAGACACTAAAGCGTGTGTATTAGGTCAGAGTGTGTGATCTGAGACACTATAGCGTGTGTATTAGGTCAGAGTGTGTGTTCTGAGACACTATAGCGTGTGTATTAGGACAGAGTGTGTGATCTGAGACACTAAAGTGTGTGTATTAGGTCAGAGTGTGTGTTCTGAGACACTATAGCGTGTGTATTAGGTCAGAGTGTGTGATCTGAGACACTATAGCGTGTGTATTAGGACAGAGTGTGTGATCTGAGACACTAAAGCGTGTGTATTAGGTCAGAGTGTGTGTTCTGAGACACTATAGCGTGTGTATTAGGTCAGAGTGTGTGTTCTGAGACACTATAGCGTGTGTATTAGGTCAGAGTGTGTGATCTGAGACACTATAGCGTGTGTATTAGGTCAGAGTGTGTGATCTGAGACACTATAGCGTGTGTATTAGGACAGAGTGTGTGATCTGAGACACTAAAGTGTGTGTATTAGGTCAGAGTGTGTGTTCTGAGACACTATAGCGTGTGTATTAGGTCAGAGTGTGTGATCTGAGACACTATAGCGTGTGTATTAGGTCAGAGTGTGTGATCTGAGACACTACAGTGTGTGTATTAGGACAGAGTGTGTGATCTGAGACACTATAGCGTGTGTATTAGGACAGAGTGTGTGATCTGAGACACTATAGCGTGTGTATTGGGACAGAGTGTGTGATCTGAGACACTATAGCGTGTGTATTGGGACAGAGTGTGTGATCTGAGACACTATAGCGTGTGTATTAGGACAGAGTGTGTGATCTGAGACACTATAGCGTGTGTATTGGGACAGAGTGTGTGATCTGAGACACTAAAGCGTGTGTATTAGGACAGAGTGTGTGTTCTGAGACACTATAGCGTGTGTATTAGGACAGAGTGTGTGATCTGAGACACTATAGCGTGTGTATTAGGTCAGAGTGTGTGATCTGAGACACTATAGCGTGTGTATTAGGTCAGAGTGTGTGTTCTGAGACACTAAAGCGTGTGTATTAGGTCAGAGTGTGTGATCTGAGACACTACATCGTGTGTATTAGGTCAGAGTGTGTGATCTGAGACACTATAGCGTGTGTATTAGGTCAGAGTGTGTGATCTGAGACACTATAGCGTGTGTATTAGGTCAGAGTGTGTGATCTGAGACACTATAGCGTGTGTATTAGGACAGAGTGTGTGATCTGAGACACTACATCGTGTGTATTAGGTCAGAGTGTGTGATCTGAGACACTACAGCGTGTGTATTAGGTCAGAGTGTGTGATCTGAGACACTATAGCGTGTGTATTAGGTCAGAGTGTGTGATCTGAGACACTACAGCGTGTGTATTAGGTCAGAGTGTGTGATCTGAGACACTATAGCGTGTGTATTAGGTCAGAGTGTGTGATCTGAGACACTATAGCGTGTGTATTAGGTCAGAGTGTGTGATCTGAGACACTATAGCGTGTGTATTAGGACAGAGTGTGTGATCTGAGACACTATAGCGTGTGTATTAGGTCAGAGTGTGTGATCTGAGACACTAAAGCGTGTGTATTAGGTCAGAGTGTGTGATCTGAGACACTATAGCGTGTGTATTAGGACAGAGTGTGTGATCTGAGACACTATAGCGTGTGTATTAGGTCAGAGTGTGTGATCTGAGACACTATAGCGTGTGTATTAGGTCAGAGTGTGTGATCTGAGACACTACAGCGTGTGTATTAGGTCAGAGTGTGTGATCTGAGACACTATAGCGTGTGTATTAGGTCAGAGTGTGTGATCTGAGACACTATAGCGTGTGTATTAGGACAGAGTGTGTGATCTGAGACACTATAGCGTGTGTATTAGGACAGAGTGTGTGATCTGAGACACTATAGCGTGTGTATTAGGACAGAGTGTGTGATCTGAGACACTATAGCGTGTGTATTAGGACAGAGTGTGTGATCTGAGACACTATAGCGTGTGTATTAGGTCAGAGTGTGTGATCTGAGACACTAAAGCGTGTGTATTAGGTCAGAGTGTGTGATCTGAGACACTATAGCGTGTGTATTAGGACAGAGTGTGTGATCTGAGACACTATAGCGTGTGTATTAGGTCAGAGTGTGTGATCTGAGACACTATAGCGTGTGTATTAGGTCAGAGTGTGTGATCTGAGACACTACATCGTGTGTATTAGGACAGAGTGTGTGATCTGAGACACTATAGCGTGTGTATTAGGTCAGAGTGTGTGATCTGAGACACTACAGCGTGTGTATTAGGTCAGAGTGTGTGATCTGAGACACTACATCGTGTGTATTAGGACAGAGTGTGTGATCTGAGACACTATAGCGTGTGTATTAGGTCAGAGTGTGTGATCTGAGACACTAAAGCGTGTGTATTAGGTCAGAGTGTGTGATCTGAGACACTACAGTGTGTGTATTAGGTCAGAGTGTGTGATCTGAGACACTATAGCGTGTGTATTAGGACAGAGTGTGTGATCTGAGACACTACAGTGTGTGTATTAGGTCAGAGTGTGTGATCTGAGACACTATAGCGTGTGTATTAGGACAGAGTGTGTGATCTGAGACACTATAGCGTGTGTATTAGGTCAGAGTGTGTGATCTGAGACACTATAGCGTGTGTATTAGGTCAGAGTGTGTGATCTGAGACACTATAGCGTGTGTATTAGGTCAGAGTGTGTGATCTGAGACACTATAGCGTGTGTATTAGGTCAGAGTGTGTGATCTGAGACACTATAGCGTGTGTATTAGGACAGAGTGTGTGATCTGAGACACTATAGCGTGTGTATTAGGTCAGAGTGTGTGATCTGAGACACTATAGCGTGTGTATTAGGTCAGAGTGTGTGATCTGAGACACTATAGCGTGTGTATTAGGACAGAGTGTGTGATCTGAGACACTATAGCGTGTGTATTAGGTCAGAGTGTGTGATCTGAGACACTATAGCGTGTGTATTAGGACAGAGTGTGTGATCTGAGACACTAAAGCGTGTGTATTAGGTCAGAGTGTGTGTTCTGAGACACTATAGCGTGTGTATTAGGTCAGAGTGTGTGTTCTGAGACACTATAGCGTGTGTATTAGGTCAGAGTGTGTGATCTGAGACACTATAGCGTGTGTATTAGGACAGAGTGTGTGATCTGAGACACTATAGCGTGTGTATTAGGACAGAGTGTGTGATCTGAGACACTACAGTGTGTGTATTAGGTCAGAGTGTGTGATCTGAGACACTACAGCGTGTGTATTAGGTCAGAGTGTGTGATCTGAGACACTACATCGTGTGTATTAGGACAGAGTGTGTGATCTGAGACACTATAGCGTGTGTATTAGGACAGAGTGTGTGATCTGAGACACTATAGCGTGTGTATTAGGTCAGAGTGTGTGATCTGAGACACTACAGCGTGTGTATTAGGTCAGAGTGTGTGATCTGAGACACTATAGCGTGTGTATTAGGACAGAGTGTGTGATCTGAGACACTATAGCGTGTGTATTAGGTCAGAGTGTGTGATCTGAGACACTACTGTGTGTGTATTAGGTCAGAGTGTGTGATCTGAGACACTACAGCGTGTGTATTAGGTCAGAGTGTGTGATCTGAGACACTATAGCGTGTGTATTAGGACAGAGTGTGTGATCTGAGACACTATAGCGTGTGTATTAGGTCAGAGTGTGTGATCTGAGACACTATAGCGTGTGTATTAGGTCAGAGTGTGTGATCTGAGACACTATAGCATGTGTATTAGGTCAGAGTGTGTGATCTGAGACACTACTGTGTGTGTATTAGGTCAGAGTGTGTGATCTGAGACACTACAGCGTGTGTATTAGGTCAGAGTGTGTGATCTGAAACACTATAGCGTGTGTATTAGGACAGAGTGTGTGATCTGAGACACTATAGCGTGTGTATTAGGTCAGAGTGTTTGATCTGAGACACTATAGCGTGTGTATTAGGTCAGAGTGTGTGATCTGAGACACTATAGCGTGTGTATTAGGACAGAGTGTGTGATCTGAGACACTACAGCGTGTGTATTAGGTCAGAGTGTGTGATCTGAGACACTATAGCGTGTGTATTAGGTCAGAGTGTGTGATCTGAGACACTATAGCGTGTGTATTAGGTCAGAGTGTGTGATCTGAGACACTATAGCGTGTGTTTTAGGACAGAGTGTGTGATCTGAGACACTATAGCGTGTGTATTAGGACAGAGTGTGTGATCTGAGACACTATAGCGTGTGTATTAGGTCAGAGTGTTTGATCTGAGACACTATAGCGTGTGTATTAGGTCAGAGTGTTTGATCTGAGACACTATAGCGTGTGTATTAGGACAGAGTGTGTGATCTGAGACACTATAGCGTGTGTTTTAGGACAGAGTGTGTGATCTGAGACACTATAGCGTGTGTATTAGGACAGAGTGTGTGATCTGAGACACTATAGCGTGTGTATTAGGTCAGAGTGTTTGATCTGAGACACTATAGCGTGTGTATTAGGACAGAGTGTGTGATCTGAGACACTATAGCGTGTGTATTAGGACAGAGTGTGTGATCTGAGACACTATAGCGTGTGTATTAGGACAGAGTGTGTGATCTGAGACACTATAGCGTGTGTATTAGGACAGAGTGTGTGATCTGAGACACTATAGCGTGTGTATTAGGACAGAGTGTGTGATCTGAGACACTATAGCGTGTGTATTAGGACAGAGTGTGTGATCTGAGACACTACAGTGTGTGTATTAGGTCAGAGTGTGTGATCTGAGACACTATAGCGTGTGTATTAGGTCAGAGTGTGTGATCTGAGACACTATAGCGTGTGTATTTGGACAGAGTGTGTGATCTGAGACACTACAGGGTGTGTCTTAGGTCAGAGTGTGTGATCTGAGACACTATAGCGTGTGTATTAGGTCAGAGTGTGTGATCTGAGACACTATAGCGTGTGTATTAGGTCAGAGTGTGTGATCTGAGACACTACAGGGTGTGTCTTAGGTCAGAGTGTGTGTTTGATCATAGTGTGTGTTCTGTGACACTACTGGATGTGGGTTCGGTCAAAGTGTTTGAACGTCAAGTTCTGACTGTGGATCATCCCAATGGCAAACTGAGTCCTTGTGAGGAATGGGTGTGCATGGTGAGAGTTCAGTCCTGTTGCTGACTTAATGTACTCTCGGTCATCTTGGGACCACCATCCAGCCAGTGGTGCCATTCTTCCATGGCTACTTTCATGGCCATGAGCTCCCTCTCACAAATGTCATCGTTGGGTTCAGCTAGCGAAAGCTTCTTTGAAAAGAAGGCGATGGGGTGGAGTTTGGGTTTCTCTCAAAATCTCTGTGATAACTCCCCCTGTTTCAGAGGCATCCACTTCCATGATGAAATGCTTGGAGTTGTTAGGATGTTTAAGTGTGGGGCCGAGGTGAAGGCCTCCTTGAGGCACCCAAATATTTGGCTTTCTGAGGGTTTGCACTTCTGCTTCTTGGGTTCCTTCATGAGTAGAGAACTCAGGGGTGAGGTGATGGTGCTAAACTCCATGGTGAACCTCCTACAGCAGTTTGCAAACCCAGTGAATTTTTGCAGTTCCTTTACAGTCATGGGAATGAGCCAGTGGGTGGCAGCCATGTCCTTGTCTTGGTCCATGAATGCACCCTCTGGGCTTATAATATATCCAAGGAATTTGATCCTTGCCACATGAAATTGGCACTATTTCTCCTTTCACATCCAGTTGGTTCTGCAGCAACTCTGCAAGGACCCTTCAGCTATGGCGAATGTGCATCTCTTTGCTTGGGGAGTAGATCAAGATATTGTCAATATAACTTATAACGAAGTTGCCCAGCACATTCTTGTAGCATATCATTAATTAGGTAATGAAAGTGTAGGTATCATACCGCCATCTTGTGTCAGAACTACAATTCCCAGGCAACTTCCGTGTGACCTACGTCACGCGTGGGCGGGATCACCTACGTCAGTCTGCCATGCACGCATAAATCCAAGCGGAAGTTCCACCATCTTGCTCTCTCACGTCTAGCTCCCGATGGATCTGGATGTATAAAGAGGCGCGCTCTCCACCCAGAAAGACGTCTTCTTTCTTGCAAGATCCATCACTCAGCGCGATTTTGCTTCTTACCCTTGGCAAAGGTAAACTCTAGAATCTTTAAACTCAACCTGAGTTACAACCGGTTTACTTGCATTAGAAGTGACGTCACGACTGCAGCCCAGGCAGTCAAAAGTTAAGAAGCGATTGAATCCTTTTTAACTCAAAAGCGCTGTGCATCTTATTCTGATCAGAGACTTTTCCTCACGAACGCTGAGATTCGGACCAAGAACCCTCTGCTTTCCACGGGAACCACCCAAGTGCTCCGCTGGACCCGAAAGTTTTCTGCGCCTCCATCACGAGCGGCTCACGTGCTCCCACGGCGAGGCCTGAAGCTACACCAGCGAATAGTTCTTCATATCTTGCTAAAGGCAGGATTAAGTAAGATTTTGGCATTTGGGCATAATTAGGATAGTCTTAGGAATTTGCTTTTATTTGAAATAGTGTGAATTTAAACCCAGGTTTATCTGTTACACTCTTAGACACGCAGCGTGTTGATTTATTTTGTTCTATGTTCTCTCAATTGTTTAATAGATAGGCTGCGCATGCTTCTCTCTTTTATTCTTACTAACAATATAATTTCATTATTATACATCTGGCGGCACGGTGGTGTAGTGGTTAGCGCTGTCGCCTCACAGCAAGAAGGTCCTGGGTTCGAGCCCCGGGGCCGGCGAGGGCCTTTCTGTGTGGAGTTTGCATGTTCTCCCCGTGTCCGCGTGGGTTTCCTCCGGGTGCTCCGGTTTCCCCCACAGTCCAAAGACATGCAGGTTAGGTTAACTGGTGACTCTAAATTGAGCGTAGGTGTGAATGTGAGTGTGAATGGTTGTCTGTGTCTATGTGTCAGCCCTGTGATGACCTGGCGACTTGTCCAGGGTGTACCCCGCCTTTCGCCCGTAGTCAGCTGGGATAGGCTCCAGCTTGCCTGCGACCCTGTAGAAGGATAAAGCGGCTAGAGATAATGTGATGTGTGAATGTGTATTATACATCTTGATCTCATTAAGATTTCAGTGGATTCAGTATGGTTATGAGCTAGTGGGTTAGCTACAGCTTCCCTTTTTGTCTGCTTAGCAACACAAAAAGCTAATCAAGGCCTACCATGTGCTCAGCAGGCCATCAGGCCTGATAAACCACACCTCAGCTAGAAATCCACAAGTTAGCTTTTAGTTAGCTACGGCTAATACCCTTGTCTTTAGCAACACGTGCTCAGTAGGCCTCACCAGGCCTAACAGACACACTTTAGCTAGGCCATAGGGCCTTTAGCAAACTCACACTAGCAACACAAGGCTAAACACAGAGCTAATCCTTTGTTCTGTTTAGATAACATTCTTTTGTTTAGCTACCAACAAGCTAGGCCTCCACCACGTGTAGTTAGCTACACGAGGCTAAACACATGGTCAAGTCCTTCACACTCTCTCTCTCTCTCACACACACACACACACACACACCTCACTGCTTGTATATATTGATTTATTATTTTACCTTTTTATCTTTGTATAATAAATTCATTTATTAAACAAACTGTTTATTTGTGTGAACAACAATATCTGAAATCCCCAATCTTCTCGAAGAATTCAAAAGGGTGCAAATGTTATATGGTAAGTGATCTTAATAATTTGGAAATGTACCATAATTTAGCTGTTTGGTAACTTATTATTAAGCACCAGGATTAATGGTATGATTCACTAAATGATTCATTGAACGATTCACCAAATGATTCACTAAACGATTCATTGAACGATTCACCAAATGATTCACTAAACGATTCATTGAATGATTCACCAAATGATTCACTAAACGATTCATTGAACGATTCACTAAATGATTCACTGAATGAGACTGATTCTATGGTATGATTCACTTCAAGTGAGTCAAAGTAAATGATTCAATGGGATTGATTCATTTTAATTATTAACCTTCAAAATTTAATGAGACTGATTTAACGAGATTGATCACTTAATTTCAATAATTAACTGATTGCACCCACAAAAGAATGCTGGTGCTCAAGATAACCCAGATGGCATCATGCAGTACCCAAAGTGGCCAAAGGTGGTCCTAAAGGCCATCTTCCACATGCCACCCCTGCAGATATTCAAGTTGTAGGCACTACATAGGTCCAACTTGGAGAAGGTTTTGGCCTCTCCTAGTCAATCCAATGCAGAAGAGACAAAGGGCAGAAGATAATTATGCCAGACTATAACTTGATTCAGTCCCTGGTATTCTATACAAGTCTGCAGGCTGCCCCCTTTCTTCTTCACGAAAAAGAAGCCTGTGGATGCTGCCGAGACTGAGGGATGAATGCACTCATTACAAAGCTTCCCAAAAGCGTTTAACCCTTGATATGCAGATTTGAGGGCCAGCTCATTTTAGCCACTACCAGCGGCTTACAGGCGGAAGTTGAACACAAACTCCACGGCACTCAAGTTGCCCTTCTTGAGGGTGAGGAGTCTCTCTCTAACCTCTTTGCCCTCAGGAGAGTGGCTGAACACCTGTTGGGATTAGCTGGAGGAAGCATTCATAGGATGAAGTGTGTTCTCCTCCTTGAGGCCAAACTGCAGCAGCCCAGGCTTGTGATTTATTTGTTATTTGCGCTCGGGTTTCTGTCGGTGGGGGGTTTATAGCATCAACTAAGCTGACTTTATGTTAAAACTGTTAATGTTATAGTCATGTTGTCTGTTGTTGCCCAAATGAGGATGGGTTCCCTTTTGGGTCTGGTTTCTCTCGAGGTTTCTTCCTCATGTCATCTGAGGGAGTTTTTCCTTGCCACCGTCGCCACAGGCGTCATCATTGGGGATAGATTAGGGATAAAATTAGCTCATATTTTAAGTTGTTAAAATTCTATAAAGCTGCTTTGCGACAGTGTTTATTGTGAAAAGCGCGAAACAAATAAACTTGACTTGACTTGACGTTAGCAGGTTGATGAACTGAGAGATTTTGGTTCACTCAGAAACCCCTTCTTTACTTTAGAAGTGTCGTAAACAGAGGAGCATGAAGCCTTGACACCTGATGGGATCACCTGCATATTTCTCTGGGCATGCAGTGAGAGGAGAAGCAGATACAGAGGGTGCCACATACAGTGGTGCTTGAAAGTTTGTGAACCCTTTAGAATTTTCTATATTTCTGCATAAATATGACCTAAAACATCATCAGATTTTCACACAAGTCCTAAAAGTAGATAAAGAGAACCCAGTTAAACACATGAGACAAAATTATAATACTTGGTCATTTATTTATTGAGGAAAATGATCCAATATTACATATCTGTGAGTGGCAAAAGTATGTGAACCTCTAGGATTAGCAGTTAATTTGAAGGTGAAATTAGAGTCAGGTGTTTTCAATCAATGGGATGACAATCAGGTGTGAGTGGGCACCCTGTTTTATTTAAAGAACAGGGATCTATCAAAGTCTGATCTTCACAACACATGTTTGTGGAAGTGTATCATGGCAGGAACAAAGGAGATTTCTGAGGACCTCATAAAAAGTGTTGTTGATGCTCATCAGGCTGGAAAAGGTTACAAAACCATCTCTAAAGAGTTTGGACTCCACCAATCCACAGTCAGACAGATTGTGTACAAATGGAGGAAATTCAAGACTATTGTTACCCTCCCCAGGAGTGGTCAACCAACAAAGATCACTCTAAGAGCAAGGAGTGTAATAGTCAGCGAGGTCACAAAGGACCCCAGGGTAACTTCTAAGCAACTGAAGGCCTCTCTCACATTGGCTAATGTTAATGTTCATGAGTCCACCATCAGGAGAACACTGAACAACAATGGTGTGCATGGCAGGGTTGCAAGGAGAAAGCCACTGCTCTCCAAAAAGAACATTGCTGCTCATCTGCAGTTTGCTAAAGATCACGTGGACAAGCCAGAAGGCTATTGGAAAAATGTTTTGTGGACGGATGAGACCAAAATAGAACTTTTTGGTTTAAATGAGAAGCGTTATGTTTGGAGAAAGGAAAACACTGCATTCCAGCATAAGAACCTTATCCCATCTGTGAAACATGGTGGTGGTAGTATCATGGTTTGGGCCTGTTTTGCTGCATCTGGGCCAGGATGGCTTGCCGTTATTGATGGAACAATGAATTCTAAATTATACCAGCGAATTCTAAAGGAAAATGTCAGGACATCTGTCCATGAACTGAATCTCAAGAGAAGGTGGGTCATGCAGCAAGACAACGACCCTAATCACACAAGTCGTTCTACCAAAAATGGTTAAAGAAGAATAAAGTGAATGTTTTGGAATGGCCAAGTCAAAGTCCTGACCTTAATCCAATGGAAATGTTGTGGAAGGACCTGAAGTGAGCAGTTCATGTGAGGAAACCCACCAACATCCCAGAGTTGAAGCTGTTCTGTACAGAGGAACGGGCTAAAATTCCTCCAAGCCGGTGTGCAGGACTGATCAACAGTTACTGGAAACGTTTAGTTGCAGTTATTGCTGCACAAGGGGGTCACACCAGATACTGAAAACAAAGGTTCACATACTTTTGCCACTCACAGATATGTAATATTGGATCATTTTCCTCAATAAATAAATGACCAAGTATAATATTTTTGTCTCATTTGTTTAACTGGGTTCTCTTTATCTACTTTTAGGACTTGTGTGAAAATCTGATGATGTTTTAGGTCATATTTATGCAGAAATATAGAAAATTCTAAAGGGTTCACAAACTTTCAAGCACCACTGTAATTTGTTGTGAATTGTGATGTTGAGTGTGTACATACAGAACAATATTTTATATACACTATATTGCCAAAAGTATTTGCTCACCTGCCTTGACTCACATATGAGCTTAAGTGACATCCCATTCCTAATCCATAGGGTTCAATATGACGTCGGTCCACCCTTTGCAGCTAGAACAGCTTCAACTCTTCTGGGAAGGCTGTCCACAAGGTTTAGGAGTGTGTTTATGGGAATTTTTGACCATTCTTCCAGAAGCGCATCTGTGAGGTCACACACCGATGTTGGACGAGAAGGCCTGGCTCTCAGTCTCCGCTCTAATTCATCCCAAAGGTGTTCTATCGGGTTGAGGTCAGGACTCTGTGCAGGCCAGTCAAGTTCATCCACACCAGACTCTGTCATCCATGTCTTTATGGACCTTGCTTTGTGCAC
Source organism: Neoarius graeffei (assembly GCF_027579695.1). NCBI lineage: Eukaryota > Metazoa > Chordata > Actinopteri > Siluriformes > Ariidae > Neoarius > Neoarius graeffei. Next base: position 495,490 of record NC_083581.1, read on the forward strand.
TGGTGCACAGTCCTGCTGGAAGAGGAAGGGCCAGCTCCAAACTGTAAAAACAGTCTGCATGCCGAGGTGCTTGATTTTATACACCTGTGGCCATGGAAGTGATTGGAACACCTGATTCCAATAATTTGGATGGGTGAGCAAATACTTTTGGCAATATAGTGTACATCTGTACTACTAAAGGAAGGCTGTCTGTCTGTTCACCTGTGCAAATTGACACGACTGGATGCACATGCTCCATACGTGATGGCACGGTGGTGTAGTGGTTAGCACTGTCACCTCACAGCAAGAAGGTTCTGGGTTTGAGCCCAGCGGCTAGCGAGGGCCTTTCTGTGTGGAGTTTGCATGTTCTTCCCATGTCTGTGTGGGTTTTCTCTGGGTGCTCCAGTTTCTCCCACAGTTCAAAGACATGCAGTTTGGTTAACGTGGGATGGCCTTGGGCTGAAGTGCCATTGAGCAAGGTACCTAACCCCTACCTGCTCCCCGGGTGCTGTAGTATGTCTGCCCACTGTTGTGTGTGTGTGTGTGTGTGTGTGTGTGTGTGTGTGTGTGTGTGTGTGTGTGTGTGTGTGTGTGTGTGTTCACTGCTTCAGATGAATCTCACTGGGCTTGAGTGTGCATGTGACAAATAAAGGTTTCTACTTTGCACATGGATTGGTGACACCCCAGAGGAGCCCAAGACAACATTTTCAATTTTCCAAAACATGGGATTAGTGCTAATCCAACACACTATTCATTTCCCATAGGCTACATGCTCATGTTAACATACTGCGCGCAACCTCTGTGAGGAATCCCCTCCCCCATCACCTGAGAGTTTCGATTGTATGGGACCTCACAATCAGTGCTCCTCGCCAGAGACTTCCGCTAGGGCCGAGTCTACGTCACTGAGGGGATGTGGGGAGCAATTTACGTCATTGACAGAACACAGTGAAAACATATATCACGTCTCCACTCAACTCTCCACTGAGCCTTCTAGACCTGTGTTACAAGCAGCTGTATGACCAAACCCTAGGACCGACACAGCCCCTGTGGAGAGCACCATTCAGAGGAAATCAGGTCCACGGGCAACAACTACTAGTATAAATATATATTTCAAGGTTAATGAGTCCAGGTGTGTGATCAGTAGGTGAGAGAGTTTGTGGGTGCTGTAGTTTGTGGCAGCCATGTTTGTAGGCCACATGGTGTTCTGGGAGATGTAGTGTGATGCAGATTCTGCCATTGATGTGACACATAACTCGATAATCTGATGTTCAATATTAATTACACAATTAAGGGTTAATGAGAAACAAAAACACAACAATGACTTAATAACAAAACACCAAATCCTGACCTCGAAATGCTGGAAAATTTTCTGAATATGTGTGTGTGTGTGTGTGTGTGTGTGTGTTTACTGTGGAGAATAATAAAGGCTTTATTCATTTCCCCCCCAGAATTCCATGTGTTTATCCCTCCGTGATCTGAGAGAGGATGAGAGGAATGTGTTTCTCCACAGCAGTGTCTCTGGGATTCAGTTTTCCTCCTGATGTGTGTGGATTTCAGCTCAGATTCGACACAGAGAACTCACACCTCCTCAATGTTTACACACTCCGCCTGCGTCACACTGTTCACATACACAACTGATAACTCACTAATTAGCTGCTTAACGAGCAGGTTTACTCACTCGTCGACTCCATCAGTGTCGTGCAGAAATTAATCAAATGTCACAATTTTACAATTTTTAAAGATTTATTTTTTCCCTCTGATTTTCCTGAAAAATCACCTTCAACCAGCAGTTTGAAGAGGAAGTGTTTCACACTGCTTAAAGTGAACACTCAGAACACTACGCACACCCCTGAACACCCTGAACACCATGAACACTCAACACCCTGAACACCTCTAAACACCATGAACACTCTAAATGGTGGTGCAGTGATTAGCACTGTCGGCTTCCAGCAAGAAGGTTCTGAGTTCAATCCCAGTGGCTGACGAGAGCCTTTCTGTGTGGAGTTCGTGTAACAGAGTTTAGCTGTTGATT